>NC_079216.1:3738211-3753211 GCF_029633865.1 Lampris incognitus | reverse complement strand
GTAGTTTGTGTGTGTGTGTGTGTGTGTGTGTGTGTTTTTCTATATTTTTTTTTATTAAAAAATTTTGTGGTAACAACAAAAAAAAACAAGAACACATTTATGAAGCAAGCAAATCAATTAATAAATCAACACAACCACAACAACCATAGAAAGAAAAAAAAGAAGAGGAACAGAGGAAAAAAGAGGGAGGGGAGGGGGCATTAGTCAGGAGACGGAGATTGAAGAGAGTTAAAAAGCATCAGAAAGGGTCGCCATCGGCCATAGAAGTTGAGAGTTCCCTCTCACAGTGTATGTGGTCTTGTCCGGCTTCAGAGAGGACCTGGTGTCTCTGAGCCACTGGGTCCTGGAGGGAGCCCGGCTAGACCTCCAGTGGAGAGGAAGGAAGTGAAAGCTAGAACATCTAACTGCTTAGAGGTGAACTAGTAGCAGCCTTCTGGGAGCCCAAATATGGCAATATGGGGAGAGACTTCTGTAGTTTTTGAAAGTATTTTGGACATAGTGTCACAGCAGTTCTGCCAGAAACAAGCTAGTAAAGGACCGCAGTAGAACACGCTGGTTAGATTGCAGGATGAAGCAGGACATTTATCACAACTGTCGGGGATACTGAGCTAAATTTGTGACAGTCATGCTTTGGAAAAATGAACCCTAAATAGTACCTTGAACTGTGTGAGTGTGAGTCAAGCACAAGTTGAGCTTGTGTGAACGTCCCACCAGTCGTCATCCAGGTTCGAGCCCAGATCAAGCCCCCAGGCAGCCTTGGCTGTAATGGCTGGTGAGCTGTCACATGACAGAAGTTTGTTATAAACCTTTGAAAGAGTGACTTCTGAGCGTGTGTGTGTTTAAGCTGTGTTTCTCTATCTGTATGCAGAGCGAGGAGCATATCGCTCCAGGAGGTCGGAGGTCAAGACTCGTCGTGCTCTGCGGCGTCAGCCCGACTCCCAGGACTCCACTGACTCTTGCTCCACCTTGTCCTCCTCCTACCACCCCTCCTCCTCTCTCTCCTCCAATGCCTCTGGCTCCCCGTCCCCACACTACCGTTTCCGCTCCTCCTCCTCCGGGCCCCTGCTCTCCTCCTGCTCCTTGGGAGCCCCGCTGGCGGATGCCGAGGGGGGGCGAAAGGCCGGGAAGTGCCGCCACCGACTCCGGCTGAGCCGCAGTTCACCCCGTGAGCCCCTGGACGGCCACCGGAAGGAGCCGGACTTCAGCTCGGCGCCACAGCAGCTGGTTCTGTATGGCAGCAACGAGTTCATGGTGTGAAGCTGAATGCCCACATGGGAGGGGCGGGGCGATTGCAAAGGGGGGAGGAGCCTGTCACTGTCGAAGGTGGTGAGGAGGGCGGCGGGGGTCAGTCTTTCTGCTCCCCCTGTGGATAGCTGTGTAAGACAGGAAGTGAGAACAGAAGAGATAAACAGAAAAAAAAATGAAACGACATGTAGGGATGAGAAGAGGAGGTGTGAGGACTGAGGTGAAAGGTGGAGGACCAGAGCAGAGAAACAAAGTGAATCAGGAGCAAAAAAGAACAAGACTTGGTCAGCCATCTTGTCAACCCTCCCCCCTAAGAGAAGAGTTATTTTTGGTTTGTTTTTTTACCCCTGGTGGAGCCCCGCCGCGATGGGTCGGGGGGAGACGAGATGTGACAGACTATTGAACGAGAGGTGTAACCGCACGGATCTGCCAAACCAAATCTACCGCACCGCCTTCCCCTGGTTCCGAGCATGCCGGCGGGCGGTGACAGCCACCCAGAAGAAATGTAGCCATACTGTCCACATGTAGCCAGCCAGACGGACGGACATTTTGTTCACAACCAGCGCCAAGCTAACGCTCCACGTCTCTCGTTTACAGAGCAGCCGCCTGCTGCATGCATCCCGTCACTTCCTCCTGCGGCTCCTCAACTGTACAGTAACTTTATTAATGTTATTATTATCATGGTTATTCTGTTGCAGAGGAAGACGGTGTACAGAGACAGGATGCAGTGCTGCTGCTATGGACCGGTGTGTGTGTCACTTCCTGTCCGTCTCTCTCGCTCGTCGTCGTCAGGAACGTTCCGTGGACTGAGCTGAATTTGGCTTCTCTTCGTTCGGTGCGTCAGTACATTGAGTCTGACCTCGGACAGGAAGCCGACGTGTCGGTCCTGCGTCCGTCGCCGTGGATCCCATTGTCATGGATACTTGACATAAAGTGTCTAACATCTGTCTGTCACTGTGGATACCGTTGTCATGGATACTTGACATGAAGTGTCAGACGTCCGTCCGTCGCCGTGGATCCTGTTGTCATGGATACTTGACATGAAGTGTCAAACGTCGATCCAGTGCTGTGGATCCCGTTGTCATGGATACTTGACATGAAGTGTCAAACGTCCATCTGTCGCCGTGGATCCCGTTGTCATGGATACTTGACATGAAGTGTCAAACGTCGATCCATTCCTGTGGATCCCGTTGTCATGGATACTTGACATGAAGTGTCAAACGTCCATCTGTCGCCGTGGATCCCGTTGTCATGGATACTTGACATAAAGTGTCTAACGTCTGTCTGTCGCCGTGGATCCTGTTGTCATGGATACTTGACATGAAGTGTCAAACGTCGATCCATTGCTGTGGATCCCGTTGTCATGGATACTTGACATGAAGTGTCAAACGTCCATCCGTCGCCGTGGATCCCGTTGTCATGGATACTTGACATGAAGTGTCAAACGTCGGTCAGCCAGAAATGTAATGTACGGAAAGCCCGCCTTTATTTTTGCCTCGTTCAGCGATGTCAGTGCTCCAGAGTCAGGACTTGAATCTGTTTCTATTCGTCGTGTATGGTTTTAGTTCGGTGTGTACAGATGTGGGTGGTTTGGTTTTGTTGTCATAATTTCTGACGTGGTCATGTTTTGATTTGTTGAAATGAAAGACCCCCCCCCCCCCCGTCCGTGTGCGTGCATGCGTGCTTAGTTTCCCGATGCTGTCCGATCTCCCACTTTGTGCATGTGAACCCAGCTCCAGCAAATGGAGGACACACACACACACACTCACACACACACACACACACACACACACACACACACACACACTCAGTCTCTGTATCCACGATGTCCTCTGAGCCATTCAAATTGCTGCCGTCCTCGTCTCCACAAGGAATGGTCATTTTTGAATTATAACGCCGTCCCTCCAGTGTCACCGTGTGTGTGTGCGTGGGTGTGTGTGCGCGTGCGTGTGTCAGTCTGGTCTGCAGCCGTGAGCCGTCAGTGTTACCGTTGATTTCGCCAACAAACGACAACTTTGCAACGTGTGACCGAGACAGCGGGGTCAGAGGTGACTTTTCAGGATGTGATGGGAGTTCATTGATCCGCTTCCTATTTATCAACTCTTCCTGCTTTCTCTCTCTCTTTCTATCTTTCTCTCTTTCTGTCCATCTCCCTGTCTATCCATCCATCCATCCATCTGCAGCAGCTTTGCAGTGTAGTATTCAGTCCATCACAGCAGGCACACCTCAGTACTACTATAATATGTATACCCTCTGGCTCGCTGTCGTTGTGATTGGACACGTGGGTTTTTCTTGCACAGCAGTTCAGCAGTCGGTCACACAGTCAGTCGGTCAGTGTTAATCAGCCTGTCAGGAGAGCCGGTTTCACCCGACTGCCACCAAAACAGACAGCAGGTGGTTTGAATGAGGAGGGGAGTGTTTGTGGGATGGCTACTGGGAGACATGGGGGGTATCTTTGGTCAAAGGAAGCTACTGTTTCGGAAGGTGGTGTTCTCGACTGTCCGTACGGCATTCTGAAAAAAAAGTGAATGTATCTGTCACTGGGAGGCATGCTCTGCTTTCTCTGATAGTAACTGTCTTTCTTTTGTACACAGTATATATACTATTTATGATCATACTTCTGATTGTACAATGGTAAAAATGATCAGCTGTTATTAAAGGGTGTGTTATGTTATTTGTCTTTGCAATGTTTTCTCAGGCCTCGGGTCTGTCGTCTGTGCTAAAAGACAAAAAACAACTTGAGCATTGTATCTTTGTCTCCGCCACTCTGGACACGGTTATGTTTATGGTGCAATTTGTGTAATATTTCATTTTTTTTAAGATACAAACATGTCTATGGTTGTCTGGAAAAAAAAAGAATTTATGGGGGGGGGGGGTCATCTGCTTATTAAAAAAAAAAAAAGCAAAACTGGAGCCCACCTCAAATTTTGTGTGATATTTTGTTTGCAGAAACTGGAAGTCAAACTGAAATTTGGAGATACTCTCATCAAAACGAATCTCTTTGTGCAAAAAAAAAAATCTATGTACAATTCTGTCAATAGACTGACATCATAGACTGTCAGTTTTCATGAAAGTCACGTTTTATTTTGAACGGTTGAATGTGTGAAGAGGTGCAGTGTTAGTTAATTCAAGTTAAAGATGAAGGTTAAAATCAGATTTTGCCGATAGATAAGAATTTGCCTGGTTTCGAGGGAAAGTTAATGTAGATATCTGTAAATATTGCCCCCAAATTAAGGAATTACGGTGAAGTCAGGTAGTTTGGGAAACTTTTTGGTAAGTTAACAATAAAACCTCCTAAAATACTGAAGACTACATTAAGTATTACTTTAAGACTACATTAGACTACATTAAGTATTACTTTTAGAACTTTATTATGGATCTCCGCTATATTTCTATAAAGAAAATATGTTACCAGGTAAAATACTTTAGAAACGTTGGACCTTCAAACAAGAACCCCTACCTCACTCCCATGACATGTCCAAATAAAATGGCACAGTCACTCATGGCTAAAAAAGGACACCAAACAATTCAACTTAATTGAAGAAGAATTGTGTTTCATGTTTGTTCTTAAATGGTTAAATCCATTTATCAGTTCAGTCGTTAATTCATTAAATCCTTAACGTAACCTAACTTCATTAAAAAAGATTAAAATTTTTCCATTTTCAATCAGCCAATTTTCACATCACACTGTTTGAAAACAACCTATTCCTTCATTCATTCATTCATCTTCAGCCGCTTCTCCGGGGTCGGGTCGTGGTGGCAGCAAGCTAAGTAGGGCACTCCGAACGTCCCTCTCCCCAGCAACGCCCTCCAGCTCCTCCTGGGGGATCCCAAGGCGTTCCCAGGCCAGATTGGACATGTAGTCCCTCCAGCGAGTTCTGGGTTTACCCCGGGGTCTCCTCCCAGTTGGACATGCCCGGAAAACCTCCAAAGGAAGGCACCCAGGAGGCATCCTAATCAGATGCCCGAACCACCTCAACTGGCTCCTTTCGACTCAAAGGAGCAGCAGCTCTACTCCGAGCTCCCTCCGGATGTCCGAACTCCTCACCCTATCTCTAAGGCTGAGCCCAGACACCCTACAGAGGAAACTCATTTCAGCTGCTTGTATCCGCGATCTCACCCTTTCGGTCACTACCCAAAGCTCATGACCATAAGGTTGGAATGAAAATTGACTGGTAAATTGAGAGCTTTGCTAACTGGCTCAGCTCCTTCCTCACCACAATAGTCCGGTACAATGTCCGCATTACTGCTGATGCTGCACCAAGCACTCACTCGTGAACAAGACCCCAAGATACTTGTACTCCTTCACTTGAGGCAACAACTCATCCCCAACCTGGAGGGAGCAATCCACCATTTCTGGTAGAGAACCATGGCCTCGGACTTGGACGTACTGACTCTCTCGTCCCAGCCGTTTCACACTCAGCTGCAAAATACCCCAGTGCGCACTGGAGGTCACTTCTGATGAAGCCAACAAAACCACATCATCTGTGAAGAGCAGAAATGCAATTCTGAGGTTCCCAGAATGGACACACTCCTCACCTTGGCTACGGCTTGAGATCCTGTCCAGGCAGGTTATTCCACAAGAACAGGGCCTGATAGGAAAAGGTCCTGCCACCAGCTGACTTCTTTTTAACTTTGGGTACACACAGGAGCCCTGTATTTTGAGAGCAAAGAGCTCGAGATAAATGTACAGTTTAAGGAGATCAGACAGGAAAGATGGGGCAAATGACTAAATTAGTCATTTGAGTATAATCACCAGCCCTTATAGGCACATACAGCTGAGTATCGTCCACATAGCAATTTATTCCATGACCGTGTAAAATTTGGCCAAGAGGTGAAATAAAGAGAGAAGAGTAGAGAGCCAAGAACTGAGCCCTGAGGTACGCCATATTTATCATCAGAAAGTTTAGATGTAATATTATTATAACACTATGTTCTTCCAGATAAGTAGGACTTAAGCCAAGAGGGAGCTAAACCAGAGACATCAAAATTACAATTTATTCTGTCTAATACCGTGATCAGTGGTGTCAAAGGCTGCACTGAGGTCCAGTAGTATAAGGTGTGGTGGCAAACTTTGTGATAAAAAGAAAATAGTATTGTCGCTCTGGGTAAGTTTAATTCACAGAAAATTGCATGTATGTGGTCTCAGTCTCGCCAAGGTAAGAACGAGCCCAGAGCATTAGATACATGATTTTTTATAGGGTCAGACAAACAACTTGCATGTGGTGTTCTGCTGACACCAGACAAAGGGAGCAGCCCCCCCCCCCCCATCTGCAAGCTACTTCCTGTTCTGCCATGAGCAGGCCACGTACCAGCCATCTTTGATGTGGGGAAGAGCACTTATAGACTAAGGTAAACATGGAGAAAGCAGCCACTGTCTCAGCACCAAGTACACGCCGACAGCAGTGGAAGGGTCAGTTGTAGGCAAAACATAAGTCGTATGCCAAAACATGTGAGTAGTACATGACATCTAACTAGCAACAAGTGGCTCTGTTTGTCTCAACACAAAGGTTACAGCAGAACCTGTATAAGCTTGTATTTTTCCATTAAGAGGACAGAGGTGGAATCCGAGTCAAGTCGTCAATTTTATTTGTATAGCCCAATATGGCAAATTACAAATTGCCTCAAGGGCAGAGTCCATAAAAAGTAAATCATTTACCACAGTGGTCAGTTTCATATGCAGTGACAGGCCCTGAAACATATTAATTCCCTGACTAACCATATTAATTAAACTAGTTAATGTAGGTAGGGGTTTAGCTTGCTTGCTGATCCCGCTCGGTCTTGTTGGGATTTGAATGAGATCCTTGAAAGACATTAGTGGCCTTGTGGGCTTGATGATAAGAACAAAAGGGAAATTTGGGAAAAGAGTCAAGTCAATTTTATTTGTATAGCCCAATTTTTCTTTCAGCTTGTTCCCTGTTTTTGTATGTATCTATCAGTAGTTCCAGACATGGCAAGAAAACGAGACACAGTTCAGCACAGCACCCGGCAACAACACACACACACACACACGTTCATACACATCAAGAACACTCATTCATGATACACACATGTATACACAAACTACCATTAAAGAGTAAGAACACACACTCGTGATCTGGCTCAAGAGTTTTCATAAGACAAAGATAAAGGAGAAAATAAACACACACACACACAGTAGCACATTAAGTCATGACTTTATGGCACCTGGTAGTGTAGAAACACGCCGGTGTCACTTCAGAGAAATGTGCCATTTAGTCCGTGAGCCAGAGCCCCAAATTCGGGCCACTGGTACCATCTGGGGGGAATAATTCTTGATGATTTTTGGCGAGGTGTGCACCCCTCTACTACTACTTTCGGCTGCTCCCGTTAGGGGGCGCCACAGCGGATCTTCCGTTTCCATCTCTTCCTGTCCTCTGCATCTTCCTCTGTCACACCAGCCACCTGCATGTCCTCCCTCACCACTTCCATAAACCTCCTCTTTGGCCTTCCTCTTCTCCTCTTCCCTGGCAGCTCCATATTCAGCATCCTTCTCCCAGTATACCCAGCATCTCTCCTCCACACATGTCCAAACCATCTCCATCTTGTCTCTCTTGCTTTGTCTCCAAACCGTTCAACTTGAGCGGTCCCTCTAATATACTCCTTCCTAATCCTGTCCTTCTTCATCACTCCCAATGAAAATCTTATCATCTTCATCTCTGCCACCTCCAGCTCCACCTCCTGTCTTTTCATCAGTGCCCCTGTCTCCACAGCATACAACATAGCTGGTCTCACTACCATCTTGTAAACCTTCCCTTTAACTCTTGCTGGCACCCTTCTGTCACAAATCACTCCTGACACTCTCCTCCACCCACTCCACCCTGCCTGCACTCTCTTCTTCACCTCTCTTCTGCACTCCCCGTTACTTTGGACAGTTGACCTCAAGTATTTAAACTCATATGTCTTCCACTCCTTGCATCCTCACCATTCCACTGTCCTCCATCTCATTCACACATAGGTATCCTGTCTTGCTCCTACTGACTTTCATTCCTCTTCTCTCCAGTGCATACCTCCACCTCTCCAGGCTCTCCTCCACCTGCACCCTACTCTCACTACAGATCACAATGTCATCCGCAAACATCATCGTCCATGGAGACTCCTGCATGATCTTGTCCGTCAACCTGTCCATCACCACTGCAAACAAGAAAGGGCTCAGAGCCGATCCTCGATGTAATCCCACCTCCACCTTGAACCCATCTGTCATTCCAACCACACACCTCACCACTGTCACACTTCCCTCATACATATCCTGCACCACTCCTACATACTTCTCCGCCACTCCTGACTTCCTCATCCAATACCACACCTCCTCTCTCGGCACCCTGTCATGTGCTTTCTCTAAATCTACAAAGACACAATGTACCTCCTTCTGGCCTCCTCTATACTTCTCCATCAACATTCTCAAAGCAAACATCACATCTGTGGTGCTCTTTCATGGCATGAAACCATACTGCTGCTGCTGATCATCACCTCTCCTCTTAACCTAGCTTCTATTACTCTTTCCCAAATCTTCATGCTGTGGCTGATCAACTTTATACCTCTGTAGTTGCTACAGTTCTGCACATCACCCTTGTTCTTGAAAATCGGTACCAGTATGCTTCTTCTCCACTCCTCAGCATCCTCTCACTTTCCAAGATTGTGTTAAACAATCTAGTTAAAAACCCCACTGCCATCTCTCCTAAACACCTCCATGTCTCCACAGGTATGTCATCAGGACCAACTGCCTTTCCACTCTTCATCCTCTTCATAGCTGCCCTCACTTCCTCCTTGCCAATCCACTAAACTTCCCGATTCACTATCCGTACATCATCCAACCTTCTCTCTCTCTCATTTTCTTCATTCATCAGCCCCTCAAAGTACTCCTTCCACCTTCTCAGCACACTCTCCTCACTTGTCAGCACATTTCCATCTCTATCCTTGATCACCCTAACCTGCTGCACATCCTTCCCAGCTCGGTCCCTCTGTCTAGCCAATCGGTACAAGTCCTTTTCTCCTTCCTTAGTGTCTAACCTGTCATACAACTCACCATACACCTTTTCCTTTGCCTTTGCCACCTCTCCCTTCGCTTTATGCTGCATCTCCTTGTACTCCTGTCTACTTTCTTCATCTCTCTGACTATCCCACTTCTTCTTTGCCAACCTCTTCCTCTGTATACTTTGCTGTACTTCCTCGTCCCACCACCAAGTCTCCTTGTCTTCCTTCTTCTGTCCTGATGAAACACCAAGTACCTTCCTAGCTGTCTCCCTCACTATTTCTGCAGTGGTTGTCCAGCCATCCGGCAACTCTTCACTACCACCCAGTACCTGTCTTAACTCCTGCCTGAACTCCACACAACAGTCTTCCTTCTTCAACTTCCATTTGATCCTTGGCTCTGCCTTCACTTTCTTCCTCTTGGTCTCCAAAGTCATCCTACAGACCACCATCCGATGCTGCCTAGCTACGTTCTCCCCTGTCACCACCTTGCAGTCTCCAATCCCTTTCAGATTACGCCTTCTACATAAGATATAGTCCACCTGTGCACTTTCCTCCACTCTTGTACGTCACCCTGTGTTCCTCCCTCTCCTTGAACTATGTATTCACCACAGCCATTTCCATCCTTTTTGCAAAATCCACCACCATCTGTCCTTCCACATTCCTCTCCTTGACACCATACCTACCCATCACCTCCTCATCACCTCTGTTCCCTTTACCAACATGTCCATTCAAGTCCGCTCCAATCACCACTCTCTCCTCCTTGGGTACCCTCTCCACCACGTCGTCCAACTCACTCCAGAATTCTTCTTTTTCGTCCGACTCACACCCAACTTGTGGGGCATATGTGCTGATAACATTCAGCAATACACCTTCGATTTCCAGCTTCATACTCATCACTCTGTCTGACACTCTCTTCACCTCCAACAGACTCTTGACATACTCTTCCTTCAGAATTACCCCTACCCCATTTCTCCTCCCATCCACACCATGGTAGAAGAGTTTGAACCCACCTCCGATACTCCTGGCCTTACTCCCCTTCCACCTGGTCTCTTGCACTCACAGTATGCCTTTCTTCTCTCCATCATACCAGCCAGCTCTCTCCCTTTACCAGTCATAGTGCCAACCTTCAAAGTTACAACTCTCACCTCCACACTCCTACCTTTCCTCCTCTCTAGCTGCCTCTGGGCATGCCTTCCCCCTCTCCTTCTCCTTCGTCCAACAGCAGCATAGTTTCCACCCGCAGCCTACTGGTTAACAGAACCGGTGGCGGTCGTTGGTAACCCGGGCCTCGACCGATCCGGTATGGAAATCTTATTTATGATCCATATATTTGATTTGGTAAAGATTTTATGCCGGATGCCCTTCCTGACGCAACCCTCCCCATTTATCCGGACTTGGGACCGGTACTAAGAATACACTGTCTTGTGCACCCTCAGTGGCGAGGTGTACACCCCTAGTACTAGAAACTACGTGACAACCTTGCAGCGATGGTAGCTTTATGTGTGTTATCACTTGATTTGTAACCCCATGCGAAAACACACCTTTCAAAACAACAATAAAGCATTCCATTTCAAACTGATGGTTCTCTCTTATTAGAGAGCCTATCTCTTTGAAAATTGGTGGGAATATAGCGCAGACTTTATATTCTCCAGAAAAGTTGTTAAAATTGGCATCGCTACATGTTATCTAGTGACAACTCAGTGACTGTATATTACATAAAATGTACTTGTGTTTTCATGAAATGTGTAACACAAAAGTTTCCTCTGTACATAACCTGAAGATTGATTACGATGTTTACTACATAGATTTGAAGGGAATGTATTATGCAATTCAATAAACTAAATGTAGTGTAAGAATGAGGCATAGGACGACTGTTATATCACCATTTATACACACATTAATGTCAAGTTTTCATGAGCAATGTTAATGTGATTTTTTTTTAAACCCGTATGTCTGGCAATGTCACCAACTCACTCACTCACTCACTCACTCACTCACTCACTAATTCATTCAGTCACTGAGATATGCAGTTATTCACACTGCCCCCTAGTGGCATCCCACAAGCAGTAGGTCAATGTAAATCACACTTCCACACAACGTCGTCACACGGCCAAGCTAAGTATGAACAGGTAGGAAAACATTACTTTAGGTTGAACACCATTACATTTTATTGACATTGTGGACAATGTTTATAGGGTGGCATGTTTTACCATTTGTACAACAATAATCACAGAATTGCAAAGAAGCTCCAAAGTGTAGCATAGCAATGCTAATGCTAACTGCTTCATTTTCGTGAGCTTTGTGGAAGACCAGTTCATTTTATGCAAAAAGGTTTCACATCTATGACACCGTGTTTCCTTGTTTCTGTTTAAGGTATTGTGGTGGTGGGATAGTCCTACACAATAGAGGAGAGAGATGAATAGAGTAGATTTAGATCTGGAGTAGCTGAATCACTTTGCTTCAGAATGGAGAGCCATATGCAAAATGAACCTGCAAGGAAGATGATGACCATTTAGTCAGTCCTCAGGATTATGAATCCTGGAAAACATTACTTGAAGCAGCCCAAGTGAGGAACCATGCCTCTATTTTAGAAGTTGCTAAAGAACTTGAAGAAAACGAGGTCCCAAGAATCTACTAGCATCGAAAATGCTGAAGCCTCTTCACCATGAAGAAACTCTTAGAGGCTCTGAAAAAGAAAGCTACGGAAAGCATTACTGATGAAGCTGGTGAGAATACCTGTACGTCAAAAAGGCCGAGTAGGAGATCTTCATCTTCAGAAGCAAGGGTGTGTGATCATATTTGTATTTTTTGTAATAAGGTGAAGTTTCTGAAGGGCTCCAAGTCACATGAAAAGCTTACACAAGCTGTACAACTTAGAGCTGATGAGACTCGCATGGGCAGAGTTCACACCGTGGGTTGAGGACAATGTTCCAGAGAGGATTGGGATGATCAAATCATGCTTAGACAATGTGGAAGACATGGCCAGTGACTTGCACCAAGAGAAGCTGAACAATCTGCTGCAAAGTCCACTCTTAGCTGAACTGATAACCCTGTGGACAGACTTTCTGGAACACCTCTGTCACAACAATGGAAAGCTTTCCGCATTCTGGATATCATACGTTGACATGGTAGAGGATGTGGTACTTGGCCTTCTGTGCGCTTCTCGTGAGGGGGACTGGGAGTTGCACCTCCATGCTATAAGAGCTATGATCTCATGGTGCTTTGCCTATGATAAGCTGAATTATGCAAGGTACCTGTCCCCTTACTTTGCTCAGATGATAAACCTCCCAGAGAAGAATCCTTCAGCATATGAAGACAGTTAAAGAAAACGGTGCAAGGCACCAAATCAAAGCTTTGTTATGCTTTGTCATGCAGAGCTACAGCAGCCAAGAATCCAAAAAGGTGAGGAGGCAGTTTCAGCAGTGGTTAGCCTCATACAAAGATGGGTCAACCCATTGGCAGAGAAGCGGGACCTCATTGGCATCTCTACAGCAAAGGCAGCACCCAAGGACATTGCGTCTGACCTGATGAAAGCATATAGAGATTGGTGAGCAATGCTATAGAACCTTCAAGGATGAGAGACTAAAGGAAGACCCGCCAGCAGAGAAATTCCACGACCCAATCAAAACCAACAAGCTGAAAACCTTCAGTGATACTTGTAAGGAGAGAGAAGTGAAATCAGATGGGAGGGCAATCATCTTGAAAGCAGACAAGTCTTTGTTTAGATGCATCATTGTGATGGCACACTGGCGCAGACTACATATGGAGGATATCCTTTCTCATCCCCTTGGACCATTACCCTGGGCCCTCACCACACCAGATGGATTGCTGAGAATGACAAATAAAGCTACTTTGGCCACAACCTTGCAGAAAAAATGTATCAGTAGAAGAGAAACTCCCAGAAAAGTCTGCTACTGTAATTGATGGAATGAACTTGGTCCAAAGAGTGAAAGGTGATCAAGTTACTTGCAGAGATGTTGCCACAACAATTCTGGGTATGGCTCTGAGGGAAGGCAGTCGGAGTAGCAGAACAGATGTTGTGTTTGACACATACAAAGAGAACTCTATCAAGAATAGTGAAAGATCTCTACGGGGTGAAGAGACTGGTCATGAGTTGCAAGGTATCACAGGCACACAGATGGTGAGGCAGTGGAGGAGCTTCCTGACCAAAGTCAGTAACAAAACTAGTCTCATTAGCTCCTTAGTCCATGAATGGAGGAAGACGTTGTACAGAGCAAAGCTACAGGAGAAGATTCTGTATGCAACTGTGAATGACAAATGTTGCAGAATTACATCTCAAGACAGTGAGGAGGTGCCAGCTGTTCAATGTCAACAAGAAGAAGCAGATGGCCTCCTACTTCTTCATGCTGCCCATGCGACGAGAGGGATACCGATCTGTAGTAATCTGCTCAGAAGACACAGATGTTTTTATTATGTCTTTAGCATTCTGCAACAAGATTGAGGCCCCATTGTTCCAGAAGTGTGGCACCAGAACCCGTACAAGGCTTGTGGACATCCGGAAGGTTGCTGCCACTGTTGGCATAGAGGTTTGTAGGTCTCTCATCGGGTTGCATGCATATACACGTTGCGACACTGTAAGCGCTTTTGCTGGCAAAGGTAAGACAAGTGCCCTAAAACGTCTAACCAGCAACAGGGAAATTCAGGACACATTCTTAGAGTTGGGTCAGGAATGGGACCTCTCCGAGGACTGATGGACAAACTAGAGACATTTACATGTCTCCTGTATGCCCCAAAAGCATCGACCACCGAGGTCAATGAGCTCAGGTTTCACCTTTTCTGTGCCAAAAAAGGTGAAATCAAAAGTCATCAACTCCCACCTTGCAAGGACTGCTTAACAAAACACGCCCAGCGAGCCAACTACCAGGCCGGTATATGGAGAAGATGTTTGGAGAAGGACCCACAAGTGCCAAGCCCTGTTGGCAGAGGATGGCAGATGGAGAGAGAAGAGGAAACTGAACAGTTGGTAGTGCACTGGATGGAAGGCCAAGGCCAGCCAGCACCTGATGCTGTCCCGGATCTACTCGCCTGTAACTGGCCAAAGAAATGTTCACTCCCAAGATGTGTGTGTGTGTGTGTGTGTGTGTGTGTGTGTGTGTGTGTGTGTGTGTGTGTGTTGCAAATGGCCTCAGGTGTACTGACATGTGTAGACCGGCAGACTGTGAGAACCAGGCAGCCACCTCAGAGAGTGTGGAAAGTTCAGATGAGGATGTGGAAGACCTGGAAAATTATTATGATTATTAGGTTATGACAGTGTGTAAAACAAAGTATGGAATGGAGTCTTTGCAATTAGTTGTAATTAGTTGTAATTAACCGTCCTTGTACTTAGTAATTATCTGAATTCCTGAATAAATTCTCTACAAATACATGTGATTGTGTGTCCTTGGTTAACTTTGGAGATAGCCAATAAAACACGATTTTACACTGACTAAATAGAAAAGGCCAAGGATAATCTCCAAATAAAATGTTTGTAACTCACTGAGGAAAAGGTGTATTTGCACCAAACTTCACACGGAGTTACGAGGCACCTCAGGGCGACTTTTCACATCGACAAAACAACATTTCAATGGTTGACTATGGAGTTACTCGACAAAATACAAGTTTTTTTTACTGGCCGTTTTCATTTTTGTGTCAAATATGGTATGCTCACATACAGGTGAGGCATGATGGTAACTGTACACTGCGCCAGAGAGAAGGGGGAGGCTCCCCTGAATCATATGATGTATCACATTTGATACTGACTGA
>NC_079216.1:3691244-3738011 GCF_029633865.1 Lampris incognitus | reverse complement strand
ATGAAGAGGAGGGAGATTTAGACGGGTGGAGAACCAAACCGCTATATTGTAGCGGGGTTCTTCTAGTATATATATATTTGATTGATTGATTATCATACGATTGAACGTTGATTGATTGATTGATTCTTCTTCTTCTCTTACAGCCAATGAGGTAGGTAGTGTGGTGCATCATAACTACCTTCCCCATTGGTTGTAAATGTTTTATATATATTCATATATGAAAGAGTGTTGTTATAGAATCCGTCTACCATTCATTCGTTTTTCAAAATAAAACCAAAATTCAACAAACAAACAAAAGTTGTTGTTTGTTTTTTTTCAATATTCGTTAATAAATCAAAATGAGAACGGATAACGACTCATTTTCCAGTTTCCGGTGTGTTTCCGGTGTGTTTCCGGTGCGGATTTTACAGCCTAATTGCGGACTACTACAATAAACCCGCTCAGAAAGAAGAAGAAGAAGGCCACCAGTCACATGGTCCAACTCCCCCCCCCCGCCGCACACACACAGGCGGGCGGGGGCGGGGGGGGGGAGCAGAGCGGCGGAGGTGACGTCGTCCGTGTGTCTGTGGGAGTCCGGGTCCGTGCGGAGCGGAGCGGAGAAGGAGAAGGAGAAGATGTCTGCGGGTTCGGCGTTTAACGAGGAGAAAGGAGGAGGCTCGTCCAGCGTCGGGGAGCCGGAATACGGACACGACCCGGCCAGCGGGGGCATCTTCTCCTCCGACTACAAAAGGTGGGAGGCCTTTGTGTTGTGCCGGGGTAGAGAGGAGGAGATTACGGGGAGGAGGCGCGGCGGGAGGAGGGCTGTCCTGGCGACAGACGTGCGGGAGCCCGCCCGGTGCTCGGTGCTCGGTGCCCGGTGCCGTGCTCCCTGCCGCCGGGCTTCGGTACGTCCTCGCCCGCCCGCCGGGACTGGGAATTAGACTCTTGAAACCCGTCCCGAGCCGCGCGGTCGTTTTGTTCTGAAAAGCCGAACTGGATCGCGGAGGCGGACCGCCGCTTGTGAATCTCCGTGATTTGAATGTCAAAGGCCTCCTCGTCGTCAGGCCTCGTCCGTCCTCTACCGCGGCTGCGTTATTTCGGGTTGTTTGGTGGTTTAGCTCCGCGTAGCGAAGGTCTGGTCGTGGCAGATGGAGGGAGGCCTGGTGGAGCCGGCAGGTGGAGCCGGCAGGTGGAGCCTGCCTTGTCTCAGCAGCAGCTCTGCTGGACAGCAGGCGTCTGTGGACGTTACTGAGACGTCCGCATCATCTGCTCCACACAGCCTCCAACACCCTGGGACGAATACATGGAGGTTTTACCCAAGCAGCCTGCAGTATTTCTTAAAACGTAGTACCAGAGGTAGACTACATATACCCAGGTGTAGTAGTACCAGATGTAGTAGTAGTAGTACCAGGTGTAGTAGTACCAGATGCAGTAGTAGTAGTAGTAGTACCAGATGCAGTAGTATAAGTACCAGGTGTAGTAGTAGTAGTACCAGGTGTAGTAGAACTAGTAGTACCAGATGTAGTAGTAGTAGTACCAGATGTAGTAGTAGTACTACCAGATGTAATAGAACTAGTAGTACCAGATGTAGTAGTAGTACCAGGTGTAGTAGAACTAGTAGTACCAGATGTAGTAGTAGTACCATGTGTAATAGAACTAGTAGTACCATATGTAGTAGTAGTACCAGGTGTAGTAGAACTAGTAGTACCAGATGTAGTAGTAGTAGTACCAGAAGTAATTCACTTTTAAAATGTGGCAGTGAAACTGGTGTTATGGCGCGCAGCACACACCCCGGGGTGTTGTGGGTAAAGCGGAGTGTCCTTCGGCATGGTGACTTGTGTGGGTTTGCAGCTCAGACTAGAACAGAAACCCTCGTCTGCAGTGCAGGAAGGCTGAACCGGTTGCTGGCTGGTGGACTGACTGGAAAATGAATCACTCGGCGTCCGCATTGAATGGCACGTTTTCATTTCGTAGTATTCAAATGACGTTCCATTAAGATTACACCGAGGCTGGACTAAAACCGAGTATGTCTGGGCCCACTGCCTTGCTCAAGGAAACTTCAGCACGTCAGATGGGTGTTAACAGACACATTTCTTTAGGCCTTGAATCTGTGACCTGTCAGAAAAGTGATCTGCTGATCAATCAGTCTGATCAGTAGCTATCAGTTGATAGCCCATATCCATATCCGCCGAGAGGCTCCTGGTCTGACCCGCTTGCTGGTTCTCCACGGGGGTTTTTGGTGCGTGTTGAGAAAATCCAGCAAATCTGGATTTTTATTCATTTGAAACGGGTTGACTCTGCACAACAGTTTAAAATAATGGGGGGAAAAAAGGTTTTCCCCCGGGCTCCCAAACGGTGTGCCGCGGGATTATTGCAATATACAGCTAGAAAGTTACTAATGAATTTTTAATTTTCTGTCAGTATTTTGTACACACTCATTTCCCAACACAGACACAAACTATCCGCCTAAACGATCATTTCTTTAAAAACCTTCCGTCAGCCAGAACCCCAGAGCTAGCCTAGATTTTGATTCTGGTTCTGATCGCGTGGTTGCACACGCTGTGATTTTCCCACCAATGGGGAAAGGAATTGTTCCACTTCCTCCCGCCTCACCAACACTACCAGCCAATGGGAATCCCTGTCTTGCAGATGACATCATCAGAACATTCCGAGGACATTCTGGGCTCCGTTGGGTCCTAGTTCGCGGTTCCTGTTTCGTTAAGGTCGGTGGTGGACTGCTGTAAAGCTAGATAAGTGGTTTCACACCAACGAAACAGTTTCTGCTGGAGTATTTTACGGCTCTGGGTGGAAGGCTGCTGTGTGAAAACAGATAAACCACATTCAGCACCGCCCCCCCCCCCCCCCGAGCTTTTCCTTACAACCAATGAGGCCGTGCTCCCGTCTGCCCTTCCATGTTAAAACCCCATTTTCCCCGGTCTCCTTCTCCACCAGTTTATCACCGATTATCAAGCTGCTTGGCACATCAACTCATACGCCCAATACCTTACGGCACACCAAACATGGGGCGGATTTATTCAGCCGTTTTCTGACAGTGAGACGCTTCAAATCAGTGTCGCAGGATTAAGACTCTTTCATCGGCCACCCTAACAATCATAATAATAATAATTATTGCTTTTATATAGCCATTTTCTAGACACCCAAAGCGCTTCACAGTGAAGGGGGTACCTCACTTCAGCCACCAACAATGTGTAGCACCACCTGGGTGGTGCACGGCAGCCATTTTGCTCCAGAACGTTCACCACACATCAGCTTGAGGTGGAGAGGGAGGAAACATTGAGCCAATTGCATGGGGGGTGATTAGGAGGCCAGGTGGAGAGAGCCAGGTTGGGAATGTTGCCAGGACACCGGGGGACCCCTACTCTTTGTGATAAGTGTCATGAGATCTTTAATGACCACAGTGAGTCAGGACCTCGGTTTAACGGCTCATCCGAAGGACGGAAAAAATGAGGAACGAATTTGCGTGTCACCCGTTGTCTCACATTCAGCACCTCAGATCTCTGGTGACATCTCAGTCTGTCTGCTGAGGTCGAGGATGTGCCGTTCGGTGGCCACATCTGTGTAGCTGGTACTGAATTTAAATAAAAGATTAGTGTTCCACAATTCTGAAAATGACAGGCCCATATTCATTTTCAATGCAAAAGCTTCAAGCTAAGCCGTTACAACATGCTAATAGAATTAGCATTTAACATCACAATTGAATTCTAAATTCTATCGAAGGCCATATTGTTTTTTCGTGGCACCAATCAGAATCAGACATACTTTATTTATCCCCAAGGGGAAATTGGGTCCTATTACTCACACTCTAGTAAAGAAAAGAACTAAAAACTAACAAGGTAACAAGAAAATATAAACAAATCCAAACAAGAAAAACAGAAACAAACAGAAATAAAAGATAAAATAAGAAATAGAAATAACGAGTCCATGTTACGTGCACCATGCTGGAGCTTGGTGCACATGACCCCCCCTATCTATGCTGCACTACCGCAGGACAAAACAAGCAGCACAGACAAAGCCCGACAGGTCAAGCAAGTGGACGGGCCAGTCCAATCACCATTAACTCCGAGTGTCTGACACTCTGAGGGAGGAGGTGTACAGTTTGATGGCCACAGGCAGGAACGACCTCCAGTGGTGCTCTGTAGTGCATCTCAGCAGAATGAGTCCATTACTGGTGGCACAGTGGTTAGCGTGGTCGCCTCACAGCAAGAAGGTGCTGGGTTCGAGCCCCGGGGTAGTCCAACCTTGGGGGTGGTCCCGGGTCGTCCTCTGTGTGGAGTTTGCCTGTTCTCCCCGTGTCTGTGTGGGTTTCCTCCGGGGGCTCCGGTTTCCTCCCACAGTCCAAAGACATGTAGGTCAGGTGAATCGGCCGTACTACATTGTCCCTATGTGTGTGTGTGTGTGTGTGTGTGTGTGTGTGTGGGCCCTGTGATGGCCTGGCAGCCTGTCCAGAGTGTCTCCCCGCCTGCTGCCTAATGACTTCTGGGATAGGCTCCAGCATCCCCACGACCCTGAGACCAGGATAAGCGGTTCAGATGATGGATGGATGGGGTCTATTACTAAGCGTACTCCTGTGCCCGACCAGCACGTCACAGCGTGGGTGGGAGACGTTGTCCATGATGGCACATAACTTCAAATTATCAACAAACAGTTATTTGTGCCAAAGCTCAAACGCAAGCAGCCAAGATAGCGGCGCGCGATAGCCAGCCAACAGCAAGCCTGTAACTGTTGGCACCATGTCAGTTCCTCAGTAGTTCTCCATCAGACTCGTATAACCAGAGCTAGCATGGACTGCTAAGCTTGGCTAACATTAGCCAGCTTGCTGTCTTAACTAGCCACCAGGTTAGGTCATTGAGAGCTAACGTCTCAACAGATATAACATGGAGGACGTGAAGGGTGCAGCAGCTGCTGCAGCCGGCAGATGAACAAACAGACGCACAAGCACGGAGGCAAAACGAGGTTTGTTGACCTGGAGGTTGACAGGATGTAGCAGGAGCAGTATCTTGCAGTCTAGGAATTTGGAAAACGGGCTGACTACCGGACGGAGAACGCAAGGTGGGGTGCTTTTTTAAGGGGCCTATCCTAGGACATGATCATAGATAACTTACGGATAAGAATTGGATATATTTATATACTGAACATGTCAAAAAACAAAAATAAGAATAATAATAAAGTGAAATGAAAAATAAAGCCATACAACAAACTCAATAAAGAATTATAGTAAAACACAAATTAGATATTGCATGTTCAAAAAGCAGAAGGAGGAAGTATACACTTACTTATTCCCACTTCTTCTCCCATACGCATCAATTAACTAATAATCTTATATCCATCCATCCATTATCCGAACCGCTTATCCTGCTCTCAGGGTGGCGGGGATGCTGGAGCCTCTCCCAGCAGTCACTGGGCGGCAGGCGGGGACACACCCTGGACAGGCTGCCGGGCCATCACAGGGCCCACAAACACACACACACACACACACACACACACACACACACACACACACCTAGGGACAATGTAGTACAGCCGAGTCACCTGACCTACATGTGTTTGAGTCACCTGACCTACATGTCTTTGGACTGTGGGAGGAAACCGGAGCCCCCGGAGGAAACCCACACAGACACGGGGAGAACATCAAACTCCACACAGAGGACGACCCGGGACGACCCACCAAGGTTGGACTACCCCGGGGCTCGAACCCAGGACCTTCTTGCTGTGAGGCGACCGCGCTAACCACCGCCCATGCCCAGTGTCATTAATTTAAAATTAAACTGTTATCACGACCCTTCCCTATCTACTACTACTACTAGAACTACTACCACCACCACCACCACCACCACCACCACTACTACTACTACTACTTTTGGCTGCTCCCGTTAGGGGTCACCACAGGGGATCATTGCCATCTCTTCCTGTCCATTGGTGGTGGTTGAAGCGCGTTTCCGCCTTCAGAGTGAAGCACTTTGGGTTTGTAGAAAAGCACTATATAAATGTCATGATTTTTACTTTATTATTTCATTATTTAAGGAGAATTATTTCTCTCATTTCAGGCCACATACAATTGAAAATATGAAAGGAGTAAAACGGATGATGATGTGATGTGCCTTTGCCACCTCTCTCTTCGCTTTACGCTGCATCTCCTTGTACTCCTGTCTACTTTCTTCATCTCTCTGACTATCCCACTTCTTCTTTGCCAACCTCTTCCTCTGTATACTTTGCTGTACTTCCTCGTCCCAACACCAAGTCTCCTTGTCTTCCTTCCTCTGTCCTGATGACACACCAAGTACCTTCCTAGCTGTCTCCCTCACTATTTCTGCAGTGGTTGCCCAGCCATCCGGCAACTCTCCACTACCACCCAGTGCCTGTCTTACCTCCTCCCTGAACTCCAAACAACAGTCTTCCTTTTTCAACTTCCACCATTTGATCTTCGGCTGTGTCTTCACTCGCTTCCTTTTCTTGGTCTCCAAAGTCATCCTACAGACCACCATCTGATGCTGCCTAGCTACGTTCTCCCCTGTCACCTCCTTGCAGTCTCCAATCCCTTTCAGGTCGCACCTCCTACATAAGTTATAGTTCACCTGTGTGCACTTTCCTCCCCTCTTGTACGTCACCCTGTGTTCCTCCCTCCTCTTGAAATATGTATTCACCACAGCCATTTCCATCCTTTTCACAAAATCCACCACCATGTCCTTCCACATTCCTCTCCTTGACACCATACCTACCCATCACCTCCTCATCACCTCTGTTCCCTTCACTAACATGCCCATTGAAGTCAGCACCAATCACCACTCTCTCCTCCTTGGGTCCCCTCTCCACCACGTCGTCCAACTCACTCCAGAATTCTTCTTTCTCTTCCATCTCACACCCAACTTGCGGGGCATATGCGCTGATAACATTCAGCAATACACCTTCAATTTCCAGCTTCCTACTCATCACTCTGTCTGACACTCTCTTCACCTCCAGCACGCTCTTGCTATACTCTTCCCTCAGAATTACCCCTACCCCATTACTCCTCCCATTCGCACCGTGGTAGAAGAATTTGAACCCTCCTCTGATGCTCCTGGCCTTACTCCCCTTCCACCTGGTCTCTTGTACACATAGTACATCTACCTTCCTCCTCTTCATCATATCAGCCAGCTCTCTCCCTTTACCAGTCATTGTGTCAACATTCAAAGTTCCAACTCTCACCTCCACACTACTACCCTTCCTCCTCTCCTGCTGCCTCTGGACATGCCTTCTCCCTCCCCTTCTCCTTCGCCCAACAGTAGCAGTTTCCACCGGCACCTTACTGGTTAACAGTACCGGTGGTGCTCATTGTTGGTAACCCGGGCCTCGACCAGTCCAATATGGAAATTTGATTCATGATCTGCGTATTTGATTTGGCAAGGGTTTTACGCCAGATACCCTTTCTGATGCAACCTTCAGCATTTATCCAGACTTGGGGCCGGCTCTAAGAATGCACTGGCTTGTGCATCCTCAGTGGCCAGGTTCATGAACAACGCGAAGCAAAAATCCTTTAAAAGCTCCAATTCAAATACGCACACTTTATAATTATGAGATTCAAGATTGTGTTTGTTTAGTTTGTTTGCAGTATATTTCCATATAACCATAATAACAGGTCCCACAGCCCAACGAGGATGCATCAGTAGTTGTTCAGACGTGGTTAGTCGTGTGCGAAGTGCTTCGGACGACAAGGTAAAACCTAAAAACTTAATTAATCCAGCAGGGAAAGTAAATGGTAAATCAAAGTAAATGAGAGGAAGCTCTGTTGCTGTTTGCAGTGTTGTGTTATCCATAAACTCACCCATTATCCTAATCAGGTTCATCACCCATGCACACACATCACCGAAGGTTGAATCAATTCATCTGGAGTGTGTGATTTCATCTAAGTGACCTCTTCAGACTGACGGTTGATACCACAACTTTCTGATTCTCTTACCTGGATTCACAGAAAGTAGAATCAGCTCATCTGGACACACTGTTTATTGAGAGAAACATTTCATCACTCACCTAAGTGACCTCTTCAGGCTCAGCTGACTGCAGGTGTCCCTGCCCTTATAAACAATACAGTGACTGCAGGTACCCCCACCCTTATAATCAGTACAGTGACTGCAGGTACCCCCACCCATATAAACAATACACTGGTGTAATGACCGAGATTGGTTTCATATGCAAATATGGTGTGACCATTAACTAGAGTTACAGTGGTTATGTGTAGTATTCACAGAGGATTTGGGAATCGTTGCAATCGCAGCATTGTAAGATGGTGACAGATGTACTCTTACCCCCCCCCCCCTTGGTTCAGGGATGGTCGTTCCCTCTTAACATAGATGGCCTCTTTGACTCCCCATTCAAACCAGCATGCCTCCCTGTCAAGGAGGTGCACATCCTCATCCTTGAAAGAGTGGCCACTGGTCTGTAGATGGTGTAGACTGTGGAGTCCTGGTCTGTAGATGGTGTAGACTGTAGAGTCCTGGTCTGTAGATGGTGTAGACTGTGGAGTCCTGGTCTGTAGATGGTGTAGACTGTGGAGTCCTGGTCTGTAGATGGTGTAGACTGTGGAGTCCTGGTCTGTAGATGGTGTAGACTGTGGAGTCCTGGCCTGTAGATGGTGTAGACTGTGGAGTCGTAGTCTGTAGATGGTGTAGACTGTGGAGTCCTGGTCTGTAGATGGTGTAGACTGTGGAGTCGTAGTCTGTAGCTGGTGTAGACTGTGGAGTCCTGGTCTGTAGATGGTGTAGACTGTGGAGTCCTGGTCTGTAGATGGTGTAGACTGGAGTCCTGGCCTGTAGATGGTGTAGACTGTGGAGTCCTGGCCTGTAGATGGTGTAGACTGTGGAGTCCTGGTCTGTAGATGGTGTAGACTGTGGAGTCCTGGTCTGACATGTTAGCGTTCCTGTGTTGTGCCATCCTCTTGTCCACTGTCTGTTTAGTTTCCCCGATGTACAAGTCACGGCAATCCTCCCAGCACTTACTGCAATTTAGTGTACGCTGTTGTTTGTGCCGGGGACCTGATCCTTGGGGTGGACCAACTTCTGGTGCAGCGTGTTTTGGGGTTTGAAAGCAAGTGAGATTTGGTGTTTTGAAAATACACATCTCAACTGCTCTGACACTCCCACCACATACAGAATCACCACTGGTTTACTCTTAGACAGCTGTTGTCCTTCTCCTCTTCAATCGGCTGGTGCACTGTTTGGGGTCTTCCTGGCTCTGACAAACACCCAGTCAGGATAACCACACTTAACCAGGACCTGTCTAATGTGGGATTTCTCCCCTTCCCCGGTCGCTGTGTCGGTGGGGACGTTGTCAGCTCGGTGGTCCAGCGTCCTGATGACTCCTAGTTTGTGCTCCAGTGGATGATGAGAGTCAAACCTTAAGTACTGATCAGTATGTGTTGGTTTACGGTAAACATCAACAATCAAATGTCCCCGGTCACCAACTGCAGTTTCACAGTGTAAGAAGGCTACCCTGTCATGTTCCACATTCTCCCTGTGAACTTGATGTGGTGTCCACAGAGTTCATGTGGTGGTGAAATGAGCTACGTCCTGAGATTTAATTTTAACCCAGGTGTCGTCCACACATCTGAACCAATGGCTAGGTGGTGTCCCTGGATAGGACATCAGAGCCTCTTTTCCACTTCCTCCATATACAAGGTGGCCACTACAGGTGAGACTGGGGAACCCATAGCACGCCCATGCCTCTGCCCCTAGTACTGCCCCCTGTATGGAGGACACCAATGTTTCACCCTCCTCCATAATGACGGCCCTCACCTTATCCACAATATCCATAGTGTTGTGAATGTGATGTTCATTACTGCCTACCAGCGGGTTCAGAATAGATGCCAGAAACTTAGAGAGGTTATAGGTCACTGAGTTGATCATACAAACAATAGGTCGTAGTGGCACATCCTGTTTATGTATCGTAGGTGACCCATACAGACTAGGTGTAGCTGCCCCTGGGTATAACCTGTAGTACAACATTCTGTCAGTAACATTGTCCTGTTGTAACAGCTTCAGACTATCTATCACCTTTTTCTTGTAACCACGGCCTAAGAGTACATGAGTCACCATCTTACAGTGCTGTGACTGCAAACATTCCCCAATCCTCAGTGAATAGTACACATGACCACTGTAACGCTAGTTAATGGCCACGCCCATATTAGCATATGAAACTGGTCATTGGTCTGGGTCGTTATGCCACTGTATTGTTTATAAGGGTGGGGGTACCTGCAGCCACTGCATTGTCTATAAGGGTGGGGGTACCTGCAGTCACTGTATTGTTTATAAGGGTGGGGTACCTGCAGTCACTGTATTGTTTATAAGGGTGGGGACACCTGCAGTCACTGTATTGTTTATAAGGGTGGGGGTACCTGCAGCCACTGTATTGTTTATAAGGGTGGGGGTACCTGCAGCCACTGTATTGTTTATAAGGGTGGGGGTACCTGCAGTCACTGTATTGTTTATAAGGGTGGGGTACCTGCAGTCACTGTATTGTTTATAAGGGTGGGGGTACCTGCAGTCACTGCATTGTTTATAAGGGTGGGGGTACCTGCAGTCATTGTATTGTTTATAAGGGTGGGGTACCTGTAGTCACTGTATTGTCTATAAGGGTGGGGTACCTGCAGTCACTGTATTGTTTATAAGGGTGGGGACACCTGCAGTCACTGTATTGTTTATAAGGGTGGGGACACCTGCGGTCACTGTATTGTTTATAAGGGTGGGGGTACCTGCAGTCACTGTATTGTTTATAAGGGTGGGGTACCTGCAGTCACTGTATTGTTTATAAGGGTGGGGGTACCTGCAGTCACTGTATTGTTTATAAGGGTGGGGGTACCTGTAGTCACTGTATTGTTTATAAGGGTGGGGGTACCTGCAGTCACTGTATTGTTTATAAGGGTGGGGGTACCTGCAGTCACTGTATTGTTTATAAGGGTGGGGGTACCTGCAGCCACTGTATTGTTTATAAGGGTGGGGTACCTGCAGCCACTGTATTGTTTATAAGGGTGGGGTACCTGCAGTCACTGTATTGTTTATAAGGGTGGGGTACCTGCAGTCACTGTATTGTTTATAAGGGTGGGGGTACCTGCAGTCACTGCATTGTTTATAAGGGTGGGGGTACCTGCAGTCATTGTATTGTTTATAAGGGTGGGGTACCTGTAGTCACTGTATTGTCTATAAGGGTGGGGTACCTGCAGTCACTGTATTGTTTATAAGGGTGGGGACACCTGCAGTCACTGTATTGTTTATAAGGGTGGGGACACCTGCAGTCACTGTATTGTTTATAAGGGTGGGGGTACCTGCAGTCACTGTATTGTTTATAAGGGTGGGGTACCTGCAGTCACTGTATTGTTTATAAGGGTGGGGTACCTGCAGTCACTGTATTGTTTATAAGGCTGGGGACACCTGCAGTCACTGTATTGTTTATAAGGGTGGGGACACCTGCAGTCACTGTATTGTTTATAAGGGTGGGGGTACCTGTAGTCACTGTATTGTTTATAAGGGTGGGGTACCTGCAGTCACTGTATTGTTTATAAGGGTGGGGTACCTGCAGTCACTGTATTGTTTATAAGGGTGGGGGTACCTGCAGTCACTGTATTGTTTATAAGGGTGGGGTACCTGCAGTCACTGTATTGTTTATAAGGGTGGGGGTACCTGCAGTCACTGTATTGTCTATAAGGGTGGGGACACCTGCAGTCACTGTATTGTCTATAAGGGTGGGGGTACCTGCAGTCACTGTATTGTTTATAAGGGTGGGGTACCTGCAGTCACTGTATTGTTTATAAGGGTGGGGTACCTGCAGTCACTGTATTGTCTATAAGGGTGGGGACACCTGCAGTCACTGTATTGTTTATAAGGGTGGGGTACCTGCAGTCACTGTATTGTTTATAAGGGTGGGGGTACCTGCAGTCACTGTATTGTTTATAATGGTGGGGACACCTGCAGTCACTGTATTGTTTATAAGGGTGGGGGTACCTGCAGTCACTGTATTGTCTATAAGGGTGGGGGTACCTGTAGTCACTGTATTGTCTATAAGGGTGGGGGTACCTGTAGTCACTGTATTGTCTATAAGGGTGGGGGTACCTGCAGTCACTGTATTGTCTATAAGGGTGGGGGTACCTGCAGTCACTGTATTGTCTATAAGGGTGGGGGTACCTGCAGTCACTGTATTGTTTATAAGGGTGGGGGTACCTGCAGTCACTGTATTGTTTATAAGGGTGGGGGTACCTGCGGTCAGGTGAGACTGAAGAGGTCACTTAGCTGATGATGAAATGTTTCTGTCAATAAACGTTGTGTCCAGATGAACTGATTCACCTTTCTGTGATTTTCTTTCGTTTTTGGGGGGGGGTTCCCCTTTTTGTCCCCAATTGTATCCGGCCAATCACCCCACTCTTCCGAGTCGTCCCGGTCTCTGCTCCACCCCCTCTGCTGATCCGGGGAGGGCTGCAGACTACCACATGCCTCCTCCCATACATGTGGAGTCATCAGCTGCTTCTTTTCACCTGACAGTGAGGAGTTTCACCAGGGGGACGTAGCGCGTGGGAGGATCACGCTATTTCCCCCAGTTCTCCCCCCCCGAACAGGCGCCCCAACTGACCACAGGAGGCGCTAGTGTAGTGACCAGGACACATACCCACATCCGGCTTCCCACCCGCAGAAACGGCCAGTTGTGTCTGTAGAGACGCCCGACCAAGCCGGAGGCAACACGGGGATTCGAACCGGTGACCCCTGTGTTGGTAGGCAGTGGGATAGACACATCTGGACGCCCTACTTTCTGTGATTTTCTTACCTGGATTATTGAGCATGCATAAAGATTTACCTGGATTATTGAGCATACATAAAGATTTACCTGGATTATTGAGCATGCATAAAGATTTACCTGGATTATTGAGCATGCATAAAGATTTACCTGGATTATTGAGCATACATAAAGATTTACCTGGATTATTGAGCATACATAAAGATTTACCTGGATTATTGAGCATGCATAAAGATTTACCTGGATTATTGAGCATGCATAAAGATTTACCTGGATTATTGAGCATACATAAAGATTTACCTGGATTATTGAGCATACATAAAGATTTACCTGGATTATTGAGCATACATAAAGATTTACCTGGATTATTGAGCATGCATAAAGATTTACCTGGATTATTGAGCATGCATAAAGATTTACCTGGATTATTGAGCATGCATAAAGATTTACCTGGATTATTGAGCATGCATAAAGATTTACCTGGATTATTGAGCATGCATAAAGATTTACCTGGATTATTGAGCATGCATAAAGATTTACCTGGATTATTGAGCATGCATAAAGATTTACCTGGATTATTGAGCATGCATAAAGATTTACCTGGATTAAAGACACACACACACACACTTACCAGATACACGCGCTCCTCTTACCTCCTCCAGGATTTTATATTTCTTTGTCTTTGGTTGACGTTTGCTTCTGTTGTGAAGAACTATTTAAGACCCTGTTTTGCACATCTGGTCCTGGTGAACTGGGCCGTACCGTACATATATTCATGTTCACGGTGACGGACCTCCTGCTGCAGGGCTGCTGGGAGAAAGGGCCCTGGGTGACCGAGTGAGCGCTGAGTAAGTGATACGAGGAGCAGTAATGCAGTAAAAAAGGAGACGCTAGCTTGGATTCATCTTGTAGTGTTCAAAGTGAAACAGCTGAAGAACAGTCCTTCATGCTTATGATGAACTGAGGACTTTTCAACAGCAGGGGGCAGTCTATCATTAAGACTGGCAGGACATGAGACGCTCACCATCTTTACGGCGATGTGGTTTTTGGGTGTCTGTTTTCAGAAAAGAATTGTCCTGGTGAAAGTAAAGAGTCCAGCCCCTCTCCAGGAGTTTGGTACCAGAGCCCATGCTATGTGTGGAGGTGAGCCCAGCTACATCTAGTTGGTACCGCTCCACCTCCCGCACCAGCTCAGGCTCCTTCCCTGCCAGACAGGTGACATTCCACGTCCCGAGGACCAGTCTGCGATGTACCCCCCCGGTCCCCTCTTTTGCCTACTTTGCACCCTACCCCAATGCTCATCCCCACGTGTGATGGGTCCACGGGGTGGTGGAGCTGGGCCCAACCGACACTCGCCAGCGAGCTACCTTCCCGGGTCTGGCTCCAGAGGGGGCCCCGGTTTCCCTTTTCCGGGCGAGGTGCTGTAGCTGTGCTGGTATACTTTGTTTGGGTTTCATGGTTCCAGAGCTGTTGTGGTCCTCAGACCCAGCCGGGTCCTTGTGGACCTTCATGTTGTCATGGAGGTGTTGTACAGCGGGGAGGAGGGCTGGCTGCACAGATGTGCAGGTTTCTGTTAACGTGACTCAGACTAAACAGAAACCTGCAGTTTGCATGGCAGCGCTCCTGGTTCTACTGTTCACTTCATCGGCACTTTGCAGCTGGGCTTGATGCCAGCAGCACCAGGAGCAGCAGCAGGGGCGGCAGCACCAGGAGCAGCGGCAGCAGGGGCAGCAGCAGGGGCAGCAGCAGCAGGGGCGGCAGCACCAGGAGCAGCAGCAGGGGCAGCAGCAGGGGCAGCAGCACCAGGGGCGGCAGCACCAGGGGTGGCAGCAGCAGGGGCGGCAGCACCAGGGGCGGCAGCACCAGGGGTGGCAGCAGCAGGGGCGGCAGCACCAGGGGCGGCAGCACCAGGGGTGGCAGCAGGGGCAGCAGCACCAGGAGCAGCAGCAGGGGCAGCACCAGGGGCGGCAGCACCAGGGGCGGCAGCACCAGGGGTGGCAGCAGCAGGGGCGGCAGCACCAGGGGCGGCAGCACCAGGGGTGGCAGCAGGGGCAGCAGCACCAGGGGTGGCAGCAGGGGCGGCAGCACCAGGGGTGGCAGCAGCAGGGGCGGCAGCACCAGGGGTGGCAGCAGCAGGGGCGGCAGCACCAGGGGCGGCAGCAGGGGCAGCAGCGGCAGGGGCAGCAGCCCCAGGAGCAGCAGCAGCAGGGGCAGCAGCAGCAGCAGGGGCGGCAGCCCCAGGGGCAGCAGCAGCAGGGGCAGCAGCAGCAGGGGCGGCAGCCCCAGGGGCAGCAGCAGCTTTCAGCTGAGCAAACTGCAGCCTGGGAGCAACGTAAACATGTCTGCCCCGTATGTCACATGGCTGCAGAAACACATGACATTCCTGATTTTCTTGACTGTCATATGTGCATTTTTTTTTAATCTTACTTGAACGTTGTGTTCATGGTCGTGGAGGAAGCTGGTTCAGAGGCTGTTTGGGGGTTTGGGTGGTGTTAAATGTTTGGATGCTCTCATTTAATCCGGGAGGGGTTTTTTTTCCTCCGTAAAGTCGCTTTTCTCTCATCTGACGTGTCGCAGAGAGCTGTTCTCCACGGCCCGACTGTCGCACATCAAAGCAAAAATATATATGTGGAATCAGCTTGGAGAGAGAGAGAGGTGGGGGGGGGTGAGGGGGAGAGAGGTGGGGAAACAGAGAGAGAGGGAGCGAGACGGGGAGGTGAGGGAGAGGGAGAGAGGGGGGAGTTACCAAGAGAGAGGGGGGGGAGAAACGGAGAGAGAGGGAGCGAGACGGAGAGAGAGAGAGAGGGGTCCTCCTCATGACTGCTGTGAAAGGCTGAGTCATCTCAGAGGAACTGGCAGAGAGAAAAGGCAGAAAACGAGGCGTTTCAAAATCACGAAAAGCTGGAAAATGAACAGGAAATAAGAGAAATAAGAGATTATCGCAGACAGTGGGCTGACAAATGAGCCAGGTGGACCAGCATACTGATTAGGGAAGGCTGTGAGAGAGTGGGCTTCAACAAGGAGAGAGAGAGAGAGAGAGAGAGAGAGAGAGAGAGAGAGAGAGATGAAATGGACTATGAATTAGAGGGGGCGGAACCACGTCGACGAGGGGCTTGTGTGTCATTGGTACAGAGGACCGAGCAAACGCCACATCCCCAGCAAGCAGAGCAAGGGAGAGAGAGGCGTAGCGAAAAGAGAGGGAGAGAGAGAGAGTGGCGCACTCTCCCAGGAGAGACGCAGGAAGAGGGGCGACAGCTGGAGCAGGAGGAGTCGGGCGAAAGAGGAGAGCCACGGTAAATAAACCTCCACGCCCATCTCTGCTGAGCAACCATTAACTGCCGGCTCTCCACCGGATCACAGCGCGGACGCCAGCGCCGGCGGCACAGTGGGGAAGGCCTCCGCCTGACGCTGACAGGGTTCTGCTCGTCCCGAGTCATGTCTGTCCTGGGTGTAGTTCATCTGAAAGGAGAGAAAGATTTACAGCTGACCACTGGCACAGAGCTCCGGCTCTCAGATCTGTGAAGATAAACTGTGGACAAAACATCCGGAGAACTTCTGACGGACCCAAGTCAACACTGACACCTAGAGAAACCACAGGCCTGCTCTCTCTGTCTGGCATCCTACAGCTCGCCAGAGCTTTAGGTTTTGAGTCGGAGGTTTTTCGGACTGCACTTTGGCCATGACTCCTATGCAGAAGCTCCTGCAGCTGCCGGTGAACGCGGTGAACATTGTGAAGACGGTCCAGAGCCAAGTCCAGTCTCAGGAGGAGGTCAAGAGCCCGGTTTTGACTCCTGATGGTGGGCAGCAGACATGGTACAGCGCCCTCCAGCCTGACGAGCTACGACACCTCCGCTCCGGAGGGGGAGGAGGAGGCGGAGGGAGCGCGGCAGGAGATCAGGAGGACTGCGATTCGTCAGAGGAAGGAGGTGCCATAAGAAGTGCCCAAACCCAACCGTTGCGGTAGGACACCTGAGTGATCCAAGCCTGCAGAATGCACACATTCTGTATTTCCATTCCATCCATTTAACTCTTGTTCACATGAAAAGCAGTAGGGGGCGCTCTAATTGGGCAATGGGCTAATGTGCTGGCATCCCAACACCAAGGTTGTTAGTTAAACTCATCATCGATTAGCAATACTCCTTCCTGGGTGGGGAGACAGTGGGGGTACATTTTGACTAGCGACCCCTACAGGTGGCAGGTGTCTGTACAGCTGTGGGTGGGTTTGGGGTGAAATAGCGCAAATTTCCACACAGGTTACATTCCCACTTGGCAAAAACCTGCAGCTGGTAGGTGAAAAGAAGGAATGTAGTACTCGAGTAAGGACTCGGTCTCAAGTAGGACTGGGAAATAATTCAGTATTATCGTTTATCGTTTTTCAGTGGTGGTGCATCGGGCTAAAAATAGGATATTGTCATGTCGCGATACACAGTTTTGCCGTCTGAATTTATGATAGTGAGAATCTAAAAACTTCTTACAAAACGGAAGTGTGAAATATTTGAGAGTATTCTTTGAAAACTAGTTTGGTTTGATATTATACTTTCCATCAACAAGCAGGTCAACGTGGTGTACCTCCTCCGTTGGTTTCTTAAACATGGTGTTTTTACATGCGTGGGCAGACATCATGATTTTTATCCATCCATCCGTCCATTATGCTGGAGCCTTTCCCAGCAGCCCCTGGGCCGCAGGCGGGGAGACACCCTGGGCAGGCCGCCAGACCGTCACAGGGCCAAATAGGTTTTTATCTATCATGTAAAACTCCCTACGAATATTGAAATATTAACATTTCCTCCGGCTTGGACGGGCGTCCCTACAGACACAATTGGCTGTGTCTGCAGGTGGGAAGCCGGATGTGGGTACGTGTCCTGGTCGCTGCACTAGCGCCCCCTCTGGTCGGTCAGGGCGCCTGTGCGGGGGGGGAGGGGAAACTGAGGGTAATAGCGTGATCCTTCCATGCGCTACATCCTCCTGGTGAAACTCCTCACTGTCAGGTGAAAAGAAGTGGTTGGTGACGCCACATGTATCGGAAGAGGCATGTGGTAGTCTGCAGCCCTCCCCGGACTGGCAGAGGGGGTGGAACAGCGACTGGGATGGCTCGGAAGAGTGGGGTAATCGGACGGGTACAATTGGTGGGGGCAAAAAATCCCCCAAAAAATACAAATGTCCTAGTACACACTTTGAAGGAAGGTCTTGTCTCAGACCTCCCAGTATGATGAGTCCTGTGTAGTCGTGTGGTGTTGTATCCTGAAGGACCGGAGCGTGTCAAGTCTCAGCGCTGAACCCGTGCTTCTTCCCTACATGGAAACTTTTCAACAGGAGAGACTTGTGGCTCTGGTAGCTTTGGCTCCGGGCACCTGTACTAAATTATTCAGAGCCGTTTGTAAATTCAGGATGACACAAAGCCCAAAGAGACATGATACTAATCAAGGGTGTGGAGTTGCGGTGGGTTTTAATTATGCAGTGAGATGGAGATGTTGTGCCACGATTATATTTCACCACAGGACAGAGGAGGCGCCGTCCATAAGACTGTTAAATGGAAGCAAAAAACATTTTACGTGAAAATGTGATGACAAGTAGTTCCAGGTAACTGTGTTAACTTCTGATTCCTTGAGTTTAAGTTTCTTAGAAGGTCATTACCACAGTTGTGTTGGGCCACCTGACATCATATTTTTAAGTAAATCCCAACATTTAATGTTCTTTGTTTTGTTTGTGGAACAAACAGAAATTCAAGCAGAAATTGTCCTTTGCCTTTGCCACCTCTCTCTTCGCTTTATGCTGCATCTCCTTGTACTCCTGTCTACTTTCTTCATCTCTCTGACTATCCCACTTCTTCTTTGCCAACCTCTTCCTCTGTATACTTTGCTGTACTTCCTCATTCCACCACCAAGTCTCCTTGTCTTCCTTCCTCTCTCCTGATGACACGCCAAGTACCTTCCTAGCTGTCTCCCTCACTATTTCTGCAGTGGTTGTCCAGCCATCCGGCAACTCTTCACTACCACCCAGTGCCTGTCTTACCTCCTCCCTGAACTCCACACAACAGTTTTCCTTCTTCAACTTCCACCATTTGATCTTAGGCTCTGCCTTCACTCTCTTCCTCTTCTTGGTCTCCAAATTCATCCTACAGACCACCATCCGATGCTGCCTAGCTATGTTCTCCCCTGTCGTCACCTTGTAGTCTCCAATCCCTTTCAGGTCTCACCTCCTACATAAGATATAGTCCACCTGTGTCCACTTGCCTCCACTCTTCTACCTCACCCTGTGGTCCTCCCTCTTCTTGAAATATGTATTCACCACAGCCATTTCCATCCTTTTCTCAAAATCCACCACCAGCTTCCCTCTTCAACGTCCACTATTTGATCTTTGGCTCTGTCTTCACTCTCTTCCTCTTCTTGATCTCTAAAGTCATCCTACAGACCACCATCTGATGCTGCCTAGCTACGTTCTCCCATTGGAATCCCATTTCAAACAACGTCCAGATGTAGTTTAGATCAGATTTGCAAAATCACATTTCATGCAGGTTTTTTGCTGTTTCAGACTTTCTAAAGTCGACCTGGATATGCCAAAACCAGATCTGGGCTGGCAGTCTGAGCAAAGCCTTTGTTCCACCCCTAATATGCTGTTTTACTTGGGAATCCATCACATTAGGGAAGCAAGACGCGCTCTAAATTACCTTTTTCATCGTCTTTGAGATGTGATTCAGTTCAGTGGAGAAGGAGGCCGATGGCTTTAAATGTTGTGAATTAGGGCTGGAAGGAAACATCGATACATTGGAGTATCGCGATATTATCGTTTGTGTTACTGTATCGATTCTCAAAACCGCTGTATCGATTTTTAATTGTTGACATGTAAAGTTTCGTGACCAACATTCTGTTTTGTGTAACCCCACGACCACTAGATAACAATCTATCTTCCGCCATTTGACCCTTCCACTCCAACCCGACAATGTAGACTGAGACAGGAAGTAGCATAAGCACAAAGAACACAGGCCTATGAAACCGCAATATACCACCTTTCTTACAGTATCACAATATATCACCTTTCTTACAGTATCACAATATATCACCTTTCTTACAGTATCACAATATATCACCTTTCTTACAGTATCACAATATATCACCTTTCTTACAGTATCACAATATATCACCTTTCTTACAGTATCACAATATATCACCTTTCTTACAGTATCACAATATATCACCTTTCTTACAGTATCACAATATATCACCTTTCTTACAGTATCACAATATATCACCTTTCTTACAGTATCACAATATACCACCTTTCTTACAGTATCACAATATGTCCCCTTTCTTACAGTATCACAATATATCACCTTTCTTACAGTATCACAATATATCATGATATATTTGCGGCGGCCTCACCCAGTACCATTGATGCAGTGTCTTTGTCCACGTCTGCGTCTAAATTTTTGTCTTTGTTTGATGGGCGGGAGACCTGGCGCTGGATCGGTTGGGAGCGCTTGGTCTGCTGTGCTGTGGGCCCAGGGACCACGGCCCTGCCTGGAGAACACCGAGGGCGGTCTGACAAGATGCGGAAGCAGGGCAGGCTAAGCTAACTGCTAGCCCATGCAGACCAGCAGTTCCGATAACATCGAGGGCGGTCTGGTGGCGGCCTCACCTGGCGTTGACTGGTGTTTTTGATGTCGTTGTGTGGAGTGCGGGGAGGTGTGTCAAGGGTGTCTGGCTGGGAGAGCTGGTGCTGGATCGGCTGGAAGGGCTTGGTCTGCTTTGTCCGGTTGCCACAGGGACCACGGCCCCTGCCTGGAGCTGCGCCCCAGGAGGAAACACGGAGGACGGTCTGACAGGACGTGTACTTGGGGTAGGCTAGGCTAACTGCTAGCCCATGCAGACTGGCGGTTCCAACAGTCATCCTGGCTGGTGTTGGTCCCGTTAGACAGTGGTTTTTTTAATTTTTCTTTAGTTTGGATATATGTGTTAGTTCGAATATGTGTGTTGTTGTAGTTGTTGGATGTGTTTTTGTGTGTGTGTTGTACTGCTGTGGGCTGGGGGAAACAGCATATCATTTCACTTCATGTGCACAAGTACACGAGGTGAAATGACAGTGTTCCTGATTCCTGATATTGAATCGTAACCCCTGTATGGTGGTATGTATGGTGATATGTATGGTGGTATGTATGGTGGTATGTATGGTGGTATGTATGGTGGTATGTATGATGGTATGCATGGTGATATGTATGGTGGTATGTATGGTGATATGTATGATGATATGTATGGTGGTATGTATGATGTTATGTATGGTGGTATGAATGGTGATATGTATGGTGATATGTATGGTGGTATGTATGGTGATATGTATGGTGGTATGTATGGTGATATGCATGATGGTATGCATGGTAATATGTATGGTGGTATGTATGATGATATGTATGGTGGTATGTATGGTGTTATGTATGGTGGTATGAATGGTGATATGTATGATGGTATGCATGGGGATATGTATTGTGGTATGTATGGTGATATGCATGATGGTATGCATGGTGATATGTATGGTGATATTTATGATGATATGTATGGTGGTATATGTGGTGGTATGTATAGTGATATGTATGGTGGTATGTATGGTGATATGTATGGTGGTATGTATGGTTATATGTATGGTGATATGCATGATGGTATGCATGGTGATATGTATGATGATATGCATGATATGCATGGTGATATGTATGGTGATATGGATGGTGTTATGTATGGTGGTATGTATGGTGATATGCATGATGGTATGTGTGATGATATGTATGGTGGTATGTATAGTGGTATGTATGGTGTTATGTATGGTGGTATGTATGGTGGTATGTATGGTGATATGCATGATGGTATGTGTGATGATATGTATGGTGATATGTATAGTGGTATGTATGGTGTTATGTATGGTGGTATGTATGGTGATGTATGGTGATATGCATGATGGTATGCATGGTGATATGTATGGTGGTATGTATAGTGATATGTATGGTGATATGTATGGTGGTATGTATGGTTATATGTATGGTGATATGCATGATGGTATGCATGGTGATATGTATGGTGGTATGTATAGTGATATGTATGGTGATATGTATGATGATATGCATGGTGATATGTATGGTGATATGCATGATGGTATGCATGGTGATATGTATGGTGGTATGTATAGTGATATGTATGGTGATATGTATGACGGTATATATGGTGGTATGTATGGTGATATGTATGGTGATATGTATGGTGGTATATATGGTGGTATGTATGGTGATATGTATGGTGGTATGTATGGTGATATGTATGGTGGTATGTATGGTGGTATGTATGGTGATATGTATGGTGGTATGTATAGTGATATGTATGGTGGTATGTATAGTGGTATGTATGGTGGTATATATGGCGATATGTATGGTTGTATATATGGTGATATGTATAGTGATATGTATGGTATTGGCAGGTTCTCACCAGTGTACAGCCTTACTGTAAATGCTGATGTTTCATTCCATCCTGACAGACCTCAGTCACGTGTGTGTCCTTGGTTTCTTCGCTTTTGCTGCTAGTCTCCTACTGTGATGTCTGGGTGTTGTTTGGACACAGACTTGTGTGTGTAGTGGAGAAGTAGTTTCAGACTTGTGTGTGTATTGGAGATGTAGTGTCGCTGTGTATAGTGGAGATGTAGTTTCACACTGACTGCCTGAATCCCAAAATATTCCCTCCAAACAGGCTTTTTATAGCAGCTGTCAGGGAACACTGCTTTGATTCACTCTGCTGAATGGACGGTTGGTTAAAGTAACAGACGCTTAGCAACACACCAGCAGAGCAACACACCAGTCCACACAACACACCAGCAGAGCAACACACCAGTCCACACAACACACCAGCAGAGCAACACACCAGTCCACACAACACACCAGCAGAGCAACACACCAGCAGAGCAACACACCAGTCCACACAACACACCAGCAGAGCAACACACCAGTCCACACAACACACCAGCAGAGCCACACACCAGTCCACACAACACACCAGCAGAGCAACACCCCAGTCCACACAACACACCAGCAGAGCCACACACCAGTCCACACAACACACCAGCAGAGCCACACCCCAGTCCACACAACACACCAGCAGAGCAACACACCAGTCCACACAACACACCAGCAGAGCCACACACCAGTCCTGCTTCACTTTACACTTCTTTATATCTAACACTCAACACACGAGTGCCAATACACACACGCACAAACACACATGACACATCTGCAGTACACACAAATGCAGAAAAAACAGGCAAACTTGTACACACACATGGATAACACATCTGCAAATACACACACGCAGAAAAAAACACAAGCTGTGTGCACACAAGGTGGACACACACACACACACACACACACACACACACACACACGCAGAGGTGTAAAAACTAAAAACAAGGTCCATAACGTAAAAGCCCTGACCGTGTGTTTAATTTCCACACCTGAATTTTACACCTCTGCCAAACATACAACCTCACACACACGCACAACCTCATATACACACACAGATACACATAGAACCTCACACACACACACACATACACAAATATACACACACAACCTCATACACACATCTACACTCACACAACCTCACACACATACACACGCATACAACCTCACACACACGCACAACCTCATATACACACACACAACTTCACACACACACACAGATACACATAGAACCTCACACACACACACACATACACAAATATACACACACAACCTCATACACACATCTACACTCACACAACCTCACACACATACACACGCATACACACGCATACAACCTCACACACAGATACACATACACAAACTCACACACATATACACACACAACTTCATACAAACATATACACACAACCTCACACACATATACACACACAACTTCATACACACATATACACACAACCTCATACACACATATACACACAAAACCTCTCACACAAATACACACACACATGCACACCCACATCAGCGTGCTGCATTGAGTTCATGTGCGTACTTGTGTGTGTAGTTGTACGAGGTGTCTCACATGTGTGTACTTGTGTGTGTAGTTGTACGAGGTGTCTCACAAGTGTGTACTTGTGTGTGTAGCTGTACGAGGTGTCTCACATGTGTGTAGTTGTACGAGGTGTCTCACATGTGTGTACTTGTGTGTGTAGTTGTACGAGGTGTCTCACAAGTGTGTACTTGTGTGTGTAGCTGTACGAGGTGTCTCACAAGTGTGTACTTGTGTGTGTAGCTGTACGAGGTGTCTCACATGTGTGTACTTGTGTGTGTAGTTGTACGAGGTGTCTCACATGTGTGTACTTGTGTGTGTAGCTGTACGAGGTGTCTCACATGTGTGTACTTGTGTGTGTAGCTGTACGAGGTGTCTCACATGTGTGTACTTGTGTGTGTAGCTGTACGAGGTGTCTCACATGTGTGTAGTTGTACGAGATGTCTCACATGTTTGTACTTGTGTGTGTAGTTGTATGAGGTGTCTCATAAGTGTGTAGTTGTGTGTGTAGCTGTACGAGGTGTCTCACATGTGTGTACTTGTGTGTGTAGCTGTACGAGGTGTCTCACATGTGTGTACTTGTGTGTGTAGCTGTACGAGGTGTCTCATGTGTTCTTTCCTCCCGTCTGGGATCTAAGAGTTGTTCGCTATTTTCGGTCGGCGTGTCTCCTTGTGTAGTGATGTTTGTGTAGCGTCACCCTGCGAGGCACAGTCGGGTTCTGTCCATGTTTGTTGGGGACAGGCTGTCAGAACATGTACGAGGTGTCTCACATGTGTGTAGTTGTGTGTGTAGTTGTACGAGGTGTCTCACAAGTGTGTACTTGTGTGTGTAGTGCGGCGGTGTCACGTGACTGTGTAAATACTTACAGAAACTAAAGACAAAGCAAAAGCAAAGCGGCTGTTGGATCTCCCAGAACGTTATTCCAGTCACACGGAGAACAGAAAGGAGGCTCCGACCAGTTGTGGAGCCTCGGATGCAGGAGGAGCAATGCTGATTCCGTCCTGGCCGTGGAACAACGGAGCAACTCTTTACCCTTGTGGGAAGGCTGAACGATGAGCAAATGTGAAGGGAAGGCCGCAAGTTGTGGCGTTATAAGGAACGTCTATTTTCTCTGATTTTTAAGCCGATTTAAGGACATTTATTTGCAGCGGACATCAGACATAATTGTATTCTTGGAAAGTTTTAAGTCCCACTGAATCTAAAAATCTGTGTCATGCCTGTGTGTTCAGGTTTGACTGAGTTATGAGTCCGATTTTTGACACAAACATTGACACTGATGTGATTGTTGATGTGAGTTAGAGATGTTTCTGGCTCAAAATGTGAGTTTTGATATTGATATTGGAGAGAAATTCAACTGGTTTGGTTTGGAGATCAGTTGGAGTGTTTGGATACGATATGTATCTAGTCTTCCATCATGTCTTACGTTACTAGTTACATGTAACTAGTAATGTAATCTTATGTTACTAGTTACATGTAACTAGTAATATAAGACATTACATTACTAGTTCCATGTAACTAGAACAACTAGTAATGTAATGTCTTATATTACTAGTTACATGTAACTAGTAATGTAATGTATTATATTAGTAGTTACATGTAACTAGTAATGTAAGACATGAGTAGCTCTCCCTGAAGAAATCTTATATAACTTGAGTAAATGCTCTTCTGTTGGCCTAATATTCACTTCAGAGTGAAGACCACATTTAGGGGCGGCACGGTGGCACAGTGGTTAGCACGGTCACCCCACAGCAACAAGGTCCATAGGTTCGAGCCCCGGAGTAGTTGTACCTCGGGGGTCGTCCCGGGTCGTCCTCTGTGTGGAGGTTGCATGTTCTCGCCGTGTCTGTGTGGGTTTCCTGTGGGGGCTCCGGTTTCCTCCCACAGTCCAAAGACATGTAGGTCAGGTGAATCAGCCGTACTAGATTGTCCCCAGGTGAGAATGTGTGTGTGTGTGTGTGTGTGTGTGTGTGTGTGTGTGTGTGTGTGTGTGTGTCGGCCCTGTGATGCCTGTTCAGGGTGCCGCCACACCTGCTGCCTAATGACTTCTGGGATAGGCTCCAGCATCCCTGCGACCCTGAGTAAGGATAAGCGATTTGGATAATGGATGGATGGATGGATGGATGGATGGATGGATGGATGGATGGATGGATGGATGGATGGATGGATGGACTACGTGTACTTGGCTTTGTTGAGGATCCCTGATTTGCAGTTGGAGCAGCCCAGATCATTATGGTATGGATTCAACTGTCAGCTAAACATTCGTGCTGTGAGCTCTTCTCCGTCATAGTATAACAAAAATAGGTTTCAACATTGGTATCGCTGTATGTGCCAATTTCCTACCCTACCTATGTTGTGTAACTTAAAAACGGTAATATAAAGGGTAATATAAGACTCTTTCTGCTTCGGTTAAGGTGGCTGGGGGGAAAATTAGTCATCCTTCACATTTGCTCATTGTCCTGAAACCATAACACAACAAATGTGGAGGATGACTCATTTTCACTCATGCCACCTAAAAAGATGCAAAAATGGTGTCTCCAATACACATTTGTTGTGTTATGGTTTCAGAACGATGGAGACAGATGGATAACAGTTGGATACCAGATAGGATGCAGGCGCCTCAGGAGGATTTCTTTTGCTGGGCACCAAATCATGTTTTTCCCAAATGAGGTACCGATTGTTAGGTGTTCTGTGGTCTCAGATGGCTTGGCAAATGGTGCAAGTAGCTGCTGTAAATGGGCGGGGGGGGGGGGCTGGTCGAGGGAGCAGGCCCCTGAGCCGAGCCCCGAGTGTTCACGGTGTCTGGCTCCGCCCCTGCATCAGACCGGCGTCTAGTAGAGAATCCCGTCCGCCAGTCCACGGGTCGCCTGTTTGCCGAGGTGATGTAACGAGGGTCTGTCACCCCGGCGGGTTGCGTGGCGGCGTGTGTGTTTGCTTTGTGATTGTGAGCCGGCGGAAACCCGTCACTCAGGGTGTGTTAGTGATGTCTGCAGCACAGACAGCAGCGGCTGCATCAGCACCGCCGTGGGGGGGGGGGGGGGGCTGGAAATCGCTTCACTTCCCTTTATGGCCTTCTGTGTTGCCTTGGAAACCAGTTGGGGGTAAAACATCCCGGCGGCTCTTTAATCAATACCCCCCCCCACACACACACACACACACCTAGTCACTCCCAGATGACAGGGATGTTTCATTAGTGGGTTTATCTGCTGGGTCCCTCCTGCAGGACTTGGTGGTATAAACAGGAAAACAGAGTCCAGCGTAGACATTCAGCATTAAAACTGTGTTTTTAGGGAATGCGGATTCAGTGGATTGGGGTGTGTGTGTGTGTGTGTGTGTGTGTGTGTGTGTGTGTGTGTGTGTGTGTGTGTGTGTGTGTGTGTGTGTGGCAGATATCTTTTTGTAGTATAATATACAAGCTTATCTGAGAACCACACATGGAAACACTTGTGCTGCTGTAATTTCATATTATCAATAGCTTGCCTAATTTCTTTTCTTTATTTATTACCCCCCCCCCCTTTCTCCCCAATTGTATCCGGCCAATTACCCCACTCCGTCCCGGTCTCTGCTCCACCCCCTCTGCCGATCCGGGGAGGGCTGCAGACTACCACATGCCTCCTCCCATACATGTGGAGTCGCCAGCCGCTTCTTTTCACCTGACGGTGAGGAGTTTCACCAGGGGGACGCAGCACGTGGGAGGATCACGCTATTCCCCCCCAAGTTCCCCCTCCCCCCCCGAACGTGCGCCCCTACCGACCAGAGGAGGCGCTAGTGCGGTGACCAGGACCCATACCCACATGCGGCTTCCCACCCGCAGACACGGCCAATTGTGTCTGTAGGGTCGCCCGACCAAGCCGGAGGTAACACAGGGATTCGAACCGGCGATCCTGGTGTTGGCAGGCAATGGAATAGACCGCCACGGCACCTGGACGTCCCACATGGAAACACTTTTGCTGCTGTGATTTCATATTATCGCGAGCTTGCCTAATTTCTTCGTTGTAAATACAGCTCCAGATCTTCTCGGTATTCATTTGGGGTGCATGGATACATGGTATCAGTACTTCATCTAGAAGCCTGTTTAGATTTTGATATTTGTAATTTATTTGTAATTCCGCCTGCGACACTCATTCAGTGCACTTGCTTATCTCCTTCCTCGTGTTTTCTATCGCTGCAGTACTTCCACCAAGTCTTGATGAAAACTCTGTTCTCATAGAGCTTATAACATCTGCCTTCATATCTCCGAGTTGCCCTTCTCTGCTGGCCACCTCCTCTGCCATGTCGTCATTAGCTTCCTGTGTGTCACCATGAATGGGGGTAGTCAGCTAACTTCGGCTGCTCTGGCACGTTCTCCTTTTCTTTGCCAACCTTCAACATTACAATATCCACACTAACACTACGTTACAGTATCCACACTAACACCACGTTACAGTATCCACACTAACACTACGTTACAGTATCCACACTAACACTACGTTACAGTATCCACACTAACACCACGTTACAGTATCCACACTGACACTACACTAACACTACGTTACAGTATCCACACTAACACTACGTTACAATATCCACACTGACACCACGTTACAGTATCCACACTAACACTACGTTACAGTATCCACACTAACACTACGTTACAGTATCCACACTAACACTACGTTACAGTATCCACACTAACACTACGTTACAGTATCCACACTAACACCACGTTACAGTATCCACACTAACACTACGTTACAATATCCACACTAACACTACGTTACAGTATCCACACTAACACTACGTTACAGTATCCACACTAACACTACGTTACAGTATCCACACTAACACCACGTTACAGTATCCACACTAACACCACGTTACAGTATCCACACTGACACTACGTTACAGTATCCACACTGACACTACGTTACAGTATCCACACTGACACTACGTTACAGTATCCACACTAACACCACACTAACACTACGTTACAGTATCCACACTGACACTACGTTACAGTATCCACACTAACACCACACTAACACTACGTTACAGTATCCACACTGACACCACACTAACACTACGTTACAGTATCCACACTGACACTACGTTACAGTATCCACACTAACACCACGTTACAGTATCCACACTAACACTACGTTACAGTATCCACACTAACACTACGTTACAATATCCACACTAACACTACGTTACAGTATCCACACTAACACTACGTTACAGTATCCACACTAACACCACGTTACAGTATCCACACTAAAACTACGTTACAATATCCACACTAACACTACGTTACAGTATCCACACTGACACTACGTTACAGTATCCACACTGACACTACGTTACAGTATCCACACTAACACCACACTAACACTACGTTACAGTATCCACACTAACACCACACTAACACTACGTTACAGTATCCACACTGACACTACGTTACAGTATCCACACTAACACTACGTTACAGTATCCACACTGACACTACGTTACAGTATCCACACTAACACTACGTTACAGTATCCACACTAACACTACGTTACAGTATCCACACTAACACTACGTTACAGTATCCACACTAACACTACGTTACAACATCCACACTAACACTACGTTACAGTATCCACACTAACACTACGTTACAGTATCCACACTAACACTACGTTACAGTATCCACACTAACACTACGTTACAACATCCACACTAACACTACGTTACAGTATCCACACTAACACTACGTTACAGTATCCACACTAACACTACGTTACAGTATCCACACTAACACTACGTTACAATATCCACACTAACACCACGTTACAGTATCCACACTAACACCACGTTACAGTATCCACACTAACACCACGTTACAGTATCCACACTAACACTACGTTACAGTATCCACACTAACACTACGTTACAGTATCCACACTGACACTATGTTATAGTATCCACACTAACACTATGTTACAATATCCACACTAACACCACGTTACAGTATCCACACTGACACCACGTTATAGTATCCACACTAACACTACGTTACAGTATCCACACTAACACCACGTTACAGTATCCACACTAACACTACGTTACAGTATCCACACTAACACTACGTTACAATATCCACACTAACACTACGTTACAGTATCCACACTAACACTATGTTACAATATCCACACTGACACTATGTTACAATATCCACACTAACACTATGTTACAATATCCACACTGACACTATGTTACAATATCCACACTAACACTACGTTACAGTATCCACACTAACACTACGTTACAGTATCCACACTAACACTACGTTACAGTATCCACACTAACACCACGTTACAGTATCCACACTAACACTACGTTACAGTATCCACACTAACACTACGTTACAACATCCACACTAACACTACGTTACAGTATCCACACTAACACCACGTTACAGTATCCACACTAACACCACGTTACAGTATCCACACTAACACTACGTTACAATATCCACACTGACACTATGTTACAATATCCACACTAACACTACGTTACAGTATCCACACTAACACTACGTTACAGTATCCACACTAACACTACGTTACAACATCCACACTAACACCACGTTACAGTATCCACACTAACACTACGTTACAATATCCACACTAACACTACGTTACAATATCCACACTAACACCACGTTACAGTATCCACACTAACACCACGTTACAGTATCCACACTAACACTACGTTACAACATCCACACTAACACCATGTTACAGTGTCCACACTAACACTATGTGACAATATCCACACTAACACTACGTTACAGTATCCACACTAACACTACGTTACAACATCCACACTAACACCATGTTACAGTGTCCACACTAACACTATGTGACAATATCCACACTAACACTACATTATGAAGTTTTGTTGCAAATGAGAGTGTTTTCAGTAGGATGTGCAGTACCTCTAGCAGAGCAGTGTGAGACACGTCTTCTTACGTGGCAGCCGTACCCCGAAGTTTTCTGATCTGTCGTTGAAGTTTTACTTGCTAAAGAAACCAGAGAGCAGTTTGAGACCCATGTGTCTGTTTTCCCTGCAGACACGATGACCTGAAGGAGATGCTGGACAGCAACAAGGACTCTCTGAAGCTGGAGGCCATGAAGCGCATCGTGGCTGTGAGTATGGAGGATGTCTGCATGGGGACTCAGGGGTGAAAGGTCACGGCAACTGTCTGCCCTGCCACTGGAACAGGTTTTTCAGAATGTACTAATGCCTTGCTCGGGGTTCTTCACATTAGCTGTTATATTGCTTGAAAAATCATTAGTTTGGATAAAATGCTATGTAACTTAAACATCACAGGTTTGGTTCTTGTTACAGTCATGTGTCCATAGTCATCCTGGAGTTGCCCATTTACTCATCCATTGTCAGACAAAAACTTCAAACCTAAACACGATCCTAACCTTCCCCTTACTGTATACTGTTGATATATGATGTGTTATATTTGTATAAATCTCTGAGAACACAATGTATAAAATAAATATAGCACATAACGATGTCAACAACTTACATAAAGTTTAAGAGATTATGAACCTGTGTGTAAATCTACTAAATACATGTCTTTACGCAGCTACTAAATAAATGTTGTGAACTATAATAGACGATTTAATGTCCTGACCTGTAGAGATCCACATGTGAAGAGAATCCGTACTGCAGTTTTAGGAAATTTGAGGAAACTGCTTTAGGAATCTAGAGACACAAATACAGTCCCAAAAATTGTAGCCCCCAGAGATTCATATTTTAAAATACAGGGAGAAATGCCACCGGGGAGACTCCTGATAGTCAAAACAGAGATTAAATGTCCTACACCTTGAAGAGAAGGAGTTCAAACAGCAGCTGTAAGGGCAGGCGATGCTCGTAGAACTACATCTGTGAGAGATGGACAACACCGGCCAGACATTAAATATTCATCATCGGTGTCTGCTTCCTCCTCTTGGAGCTCCACACCTAAAGCCTCTCCTCATACTGCTGCAGGCAGGAGGAGAGAGAAGGAGGTTCATTGCCAATCAAAGATGGCACCCAACTATGGCGACTTGCTACGAGCTGTTTTCCCCTTGTTTTTTGTTTTCGTGTTATATGTCGCTTTTGTTGCACAAAACGTGTCTTGCACCATTACGTATGAGCACCAGACTTTACTGGACATAAGATTAGACGTTCCAAACAGCTGGAAGCCGCGGGACTTGCTGACAGAGATTACTTACAACAAACAGGTACCACCATGGAATAACGGCCGCAGACAGCGCTGCCAGAGGCGAGGTAAACAAGGTGGTCTCCAACTCCACAGGTACTGTCCCCGACCTCCACCCAACACTGAAGAGGCGTGTCAGCCAAGACAGCCCAACAATGTCCAGAGTTTTCAGCATCTAAGGGCGAATCTCATCCACACCTGGCACCTTGCCACCGAGGAGCTTCTTAACTACCTCAGAGACCTTTGCCAGGGATATGGGTGGGGCTTCCCCCAAGTCTTCAGACTGTACCTCCTCCACTTAGGACGTATTAGCTGGGTTCAGGAGCTCAGGAGCCTGAGTCAGGCCCTGCTTCCTCTTCCTGAGTCACCGGATGGTTTGCCAGAACTTTCTTGAGGCCAACCGAAAGTTCTCCTCCGTAGCCTCACCGAACTCCTCCCACACCCAATTTTTTCTTTCTGCGACTGCCAAAGCCGCAGCCCCTCTGGCCTCCAGGTACCTGTCTGCTGCTTCAAGACATCCCTGGGCCAATCACGCCCAAAAGGCCTCCTTCTTCAGCCTGATAGCTTCCCTCACCGCTGGTGTCCACCAGCGGGTTCTTAGGTTGCCACCTTGACAGGCACCGATGAACTTATGACCACAGCTCCTACCTGCTGCATCTGCAATAGAGGCTTTGAACATGGCCAACTCACCATGGCCCCAGCCTCCCTCGGGATACACAAGAACTTCCTCCGGAGGTGGGAGTTGAAGACCTCACAGACAGGGGCCTTCGCCAGACGTTCCCAGTTCACCCTCACTACATGTTTGGGTTTGCCAGGTCTGTCTGGCAGCCTTCCCCGCCATCTGATCCCACTCACCACCAGGTGGTGATCAGCTGACAACTCTGCGCCTCTCTTCACCCGAGTGTCCAAAACATACAGCCGCAGATCTGATGAGACGACCACAAAGTCTATATCGATCTTTGGCCTAAGGTGATCTGGTTTTCGCCATTGTTGCCCATGTGAGCGTTGAAGTCCCCCAGCAGAACTATAGAGTGAGTCCCTAGTCAGAATCCTATCCAGGACACCACCCAGAGACTCCAAGAGGGCCAGATACTCCAAACTGCTATTCGGTGTATAAGCACACACAACAGTCAGAGCCTTCCCCCCAGCGACTTGCAGTCATATAGAGGTGACCTTCTCATTCCCTGGGGAGAACTCCAACATGGCGGCGCTCAACTAGGGACTTGTGAGTATCCCCACACCCACCCAGTGCCTGTCACCTTGGCCAATTCCGGAAAAGTAAAGAGTCCAGCCCCTCTCCAGGAATTTGGTACCAGAACCCATGCTATGTGTGGCGATGAGCCCAACTATATGTAGTTGGTACTGCTCCACCTACTACAACAGCTCAGGCTCCTTCCCTGCCAGAGAGGTGACATTCCACGCCCCAAGGACCAATCTGTGATGCTGGAACTCGGCATGCCCCGGGGGGCTTTTGCCTGCCGCCTGGCCTACATTGCACCCTACCCCAATGCTCATCCCCGCATGTGGTGGGTCCATGGGGTGAGTTTTGGATTATCAAAATTCTTTTAAAAACTTTTGACCATGTTGCTGTCCGATCCGAGTCAGCTGTAGATGTGTCGCACGTGTGCACGATTGACTCAGATCAGGCAGCAACAGAGAGCAGCGTCGGTCGAGCGAGCTACAGAGTTAATGAAGAGAGGGAGCAGCGATAGCGAGAACAAATGTTTATCGAAAAGATTTTTAATGACCCCAAAACCACGAGAGGTTCTTCATCATAAAGTGCACCAAAAAATTTTAGGCTGATATGTCCAGTAGTTTCAACAGTTTAAATTATTCGTTTGTGTGTGTGTGTGTGTGTGTGTGCGTTACAGATGATAGCCAGAGGGAAGAATGCATCGGACCTCTTCCCGGCCGTGGTGAAGAACGTGGCTTGTAAGAACATCGAGGTTTGTGAATCTGAAGGTTCTCAGTTTTCTTTATTCTGCTGGTTTTAAATCTCTCTCGTCAGCTGTAATGTTTGCACATGCTTATTTCTCTGTATGTGGAATTTAGTCGATTGTTTCCCTCTTCTTTTGTCACGATTTCATTTCTGTTCATCGCTGCTTTTCTCTAAGTTTTTTCAGGACGTGAACTGATTTCATGTTAGGTTTTTTTCTTTCTACACTTCTTTGTCACAGTGTTCCCGTTTTAAACTTTTTAAACTCGTGATTTTTTTTGTACCTTAGATAACAAAGGTAACTGGCAAGAAACTGAGGATTTTTTATTCCGTCTGCCTGTTAAAGTGTCTCTCTCATCCACGTCTCCTGGTCCCAGGTGAAGAAGCTGGTCTATGTGTACTTGGTTCGATATGCTGAAGAGCAGCAGGACTTAGCGCTTCTCTCCATTTCTACATTCCAGCGAGGGTTAAAGGTGAGTGATATCTGTCTGTCTGTCTGTCTGTCTGTCTGTCTGTCTGTCTGTCTGTCTGTCTGTCTGTCTTGTCTGTCTGTCTGTCTGTCTGTCTGTCTGTCTGTCTGTCTGTCTGCATGCCTGCCTGCCTGCCTGCCTGCCTGCCTGCCTGCCTGCCTGCCTGTCTGTCTGCCTGCCTGTCTGTCTGTCTGTCTGTCTGTCTGCCTGCCTGTCTGCCTGCCTGCCTGCCTGCCTGCCTGTCTGTCTGTCTGTCTGTCTGTCTGTCTGTCTGCCTGTCTGCCTGCCTGTCTGTCTGTCTGCCTGTCTGTCCATCTGCCTGTCTGTCTGTCTGTCCGTCTGTCTGTCTGTCTGTCTGTCTGCCTGTCTAGCTAAAGGTAGGAGGTGTCTGTTGAGCTATATAGCTCGCTAGCTAGCGAGTTAGTTAAAATGGATAGGTATTAGCCTATCTCACTGAGACCAAAGATTTTTTTTGTGGGGGGGGGTGTCCCCCCTTTTTCTCCCCAATTGTATCTGGCCAATTACCCCACTCTTCTGAGCCGTCCCGGTTGCTGCTCCACCCCCTCTGCCGATCCGGGGAGGGCTGCAGACTACCACAAGTCTCCTCCGATACATGTGGAGTCACCAGCCGCTTCTTTTCACCTGACAGTGAGGAGTTTCACCAGGAGGACGTAGCGCGTGGGAGGATCATGCTATTCCCCCCAGTTCCCCCCACCCCCCTGAACAGGTCCCCCAGTTGCTGCACTAGCGCCTCCTCTGGTCAGTTGGGGCGCCTGTTCAGGGGGGAGGGGGAACCGGAGGATAGCGTGATCCTCCCACGCGCTACGTCCCCCTGGCGAAACTCCTCACTGTCAGGTGAAAAGAAGCGGCTGGTGACTCCACATGTATCGGAGGAGGCATGTGGTAGTGTGAAACCCTCCCTGGATCAGCAGAGGGGGTGGAGCAGCGACCAGGATGGCTCGGAAGAGTGGGGTAATTGGCCAAGTACCTTTGGGGAGAAAAAGGGGGGGGTATAAGTATATTTGTCAGTAGAAAAAAAACCCACCTAAAATACAAATGGCAAGTAATCTAATTCACCCTCTACACACACTTTGCTTGTGTTTCACTTTTGAAGATGATGTTTGATTGGTTGATACTCGATCATTTTTTATCTCTCATCTAACTTCTTTTCGTGTAGAACTACCATTTCAAAAAGATTTTATTCTTCCCTCCCATGTGTAGGATCCAAACCAGCTGATCCGAGCCAGCGCTCTCCGCGTCCTCTCCAGTATCCGGGTCACCATCATCGTCCCAATAATGATGCTAGCCATCAAAGAAGCAGCTTCAGATATGTCTCCATATGTCAGGAAGACCGCCGCCCACGCTATTCCCAAACTCTACAGGTAACCTGATCCAAGCTCTAAGTAACCTGATCCAAACCCTACAGGTAACCTGATCCAAACCCTACAGGTAACCTGATCCAAACTCTACAGGTTACCTGATCCAAACCCTACAGGTAACCTGATCCAACTCTACAGGTAACCTGATCCAAACCCTACAGGTAACCTGATCCAAACTCTACAGGTAACCTGATCCAAACCCTACAGGTAACCTGATCCAAACTCTAAGTAACCTGATCCAAACTCTACAGGTAACCTGATCCAAACCCTACAGGTAACCTGATCCAAACTCTAAGTAACCTGATCCAAACTCTAAGTAACCTGATCCAAACCCTACAGGTAACCTGATCCAAACTCTAAGTAACCTGATCCAAACTCTACAGGTAACCTGATCCAAACTCTACAGGTAACCTGATCCAAACCCTACAGGTAACCTGATCCAAACTCTACAGGTAACCTGATCCAAACCCTACAGGTAACCTGATCCAAACTCTAAGCAACCTGATCCAAACCCTACAGGTAACCTGATCCAAACCCTACAGGTAACCTGATCCAAACTCTACAGGTAACCTGCTCAAACAGTGGTCCCGAAACTCCTCTTCTTAGACTGAAAATTTCTTCCCTTTGTCCCACTGTGCTACAGGTGTAAACACACTGAAGGCTAAGCTGAATTAATGATACTGAAATATAATTCTTATTTCACTTTTTTGTTTTACTTTATTCTTCTTTTGGCTTGCACCCTGCCTCCCAGGGGTCGCCACAGCAGACTCGACAGCCTCCATCGGTACCCTGTGAGGGCACAGCACCGATGGCGGTCTTGTCAGTCCGCATAATGATTTGGCAAAATTTTACATGGGATGCCCTCCCTGATGCAACCACTAACCCTATGGATGGGGCACTAGTGAAGAGTGCTGGATGCCCTCCCAGTATGTCACCTTTTTTTTTTTTTACTTAATAAAGTAATTTAGTTTTGTTTTTTTTATTTATAGAATTACAAAAAAATTAATTAAAATATTTTTTTACTTTATAAAGTTTGTAATTGGCCCAGAAGCCTGTAAATATCTTGTATTTCTCACAAAAAAAAAACAAGCAGGAATTTAGTTCAAAGAATGAAAAGATCAAAAAGTACTTTTAGAAATGTGTTGTTAACGGTCTCCATTTCCTGATCCTCCAGGATCATTTCTCTGACCCTGGTGGTCCTGAGTCTCAGGTGTCAGAATCAGACAGCCGTGGTAGGAATACCTGTTAAAGTCCTGTGTGGTGGTAAAAACTATAAACCCCAGTAAACCATCAGACACACGTCACGAGTAATGAGGTGTTTAAATCACACGAGAGTTTTCCTTTTTCTTCGCTTCAGTTTGGATCCGGAACAAAAAGATCAACTGATTGAGGTCATCGAAAAACTGCTGGCTGACAAAACCACGGTAAGTCCGTTCAGTCTGCTCATGGCCGTGCAGTGTTACCTGGGAACACTAAACTCCACATTTTGCCACAGTATAAGATCACGTTCTTCTTCTTCACAATGAAACATACATTTTATGCAGTCGCTGGATGGCTTAAGAGTTTGTGTGCTGCGGCTCTGCTCATAAAAAGGTTGAAAATAGGGAACGCAGTAGCACAAACATCCTGTGATGTCCAGTGGAAACGACTCTTACCACACAGTTCAACAAGGACGTTCTCCAAAACCGTCAGCTGAACTCACAGACTTCAGCTCCTAGGTCCTGACCTGTTGTGTGTTTATACATGTGTGACTGGACGCGTTGGCAGCTGGTGGCAGGAAGTGTCGTCATGGCATTTGAGGAAGTGTGCCCTGAGCGCATTGACCTGATCCATAAGAACTACAGGAAGTTGTGTAACCTGCTGATCGATGTGGAGGAGTGGGGTCAGGTCGTCATCATCAACATGCTGACGCGTTACGCCCGTACGCAGTTCCTCAACCCCAACATTAATGTGAGTTATATACATACGTGAAAACTTTTACACGCCTGACTCGGGTATGTTAAAGGAATTCTTCCCTCAGTCTTTTTACATTTTTTTCTGTCTTTTTCTTTTTCCTTTGTCCTTCAACCTGTTTGTTGAATAACTGTCTTTTGTCCATTTACCTACGTAGGAGTCTCTGCTGGAGGAGGGCGGAGGTGGAGAGAAGACGTTCTACGGCTCAGATGATGAAGATGAAGACGATGAGGAGGAGAAGGAGAAGAAGGCGGAGGCAGCTGCCATTGTGAAGAGGAAGCCTTATGTGATGGACCCGGACCACCGGCTGCTGCTGAGGAACACCAAACCGCTGCTACAGAGCCGCAATGCTGCCGTAAGAGCTCCGCCCCTCTGCACCCCACCCCCCACCCCCCCACGGCTAACTAGAACACATCTGTACCCACTGAATCCCCCCCCCCCCCACTGGTTAACCAAGACACATCTGTGCTCACTCAGCCCCCCCCCCCCCCGTACTGGTTAACTAGATCACATCTTTGTAACATTGTTTTAGAAAAGTGCTATACAAATATAGTTGTTTTATTATTATTATTATTATCTGTAATCACTCCCCCCCACTAGTGAACCAGGACACATCTCTACTCATTCACAGAAAGTTGAAACAGTTCATTTGGACACGGCATTATTGAGAGAAATATTTCATCACTCATCTTAGTGACCTCTTCAGTCTCAACTGACCGCGATAGGACCTGAAAGATGGTGACCTATACCTGGGCAGGGTGAAGCCAGAGGAAACTCTGTTGGAGGGCCGCAGCGGTCTTGACGTGCAAATCGGTCATCCGACTTGGGTGTAGGGCTGAAAGACTAATCGAACCATCTAGCAGCTGGTTCCCACCGAAGTTTCCCTCAGGATAGCTGGTGCTCCGAACCACAGTTTTATCTGGTAAAGCCAATGATTAGAGGTTTTGGGGCCGAAACGATCTCAAACTATTCTCAAACTTTAAATGGGTAAGAAGCCCGGCTCACTGGCTTAGAGCCGGGTGTGGAATGCGAGCATCCAATTTGTCGCTTTTGGTAAGCAGAACTGGCACTGTGGGATGAACCGAACACCAGGTTAAGGCGCCCGATGCTGACGCTCATCAGACCCCAGAAAAGGCGTTGGTTGATGTAGACATCAGGACGGTGGCCATGGAAGTTGGAATCCACTAAGGGGTATGTAACAACTCACGTCAGGACTACTGCGGGCCTACACCAGAGTTCCTATGGCTTCACCCTACCCAGGCATAGCTCACCATCTTTCAGGTCCTATCACGGTCAGTTGATACTGAAGAGGTCACTTTAGATGAGTGATGAAACGTTTCTCTCTCAATAAACGTTGTGTCCAGATGAACTGATTCAACTTTCTGTGATTTTTCTCACCTGGATTATTGGGCATGCATAAAGACATCTCTACTCAATTTTTTTTTCAATACCGGTTTACCATGCAACACTAATCTGTACTCACTAAACCCTCCACCCCCCCACTGGTTAACTGGAATACATCTGTACTCACTAACCCCCCCCCCCACTGGTTAACCAGCAAACATCTGTACTCACTAACCTCCCCTACTGGTTAATCAGGAAAGATTTGTACTCACTAACCCCCCTAGAAACATCTGTATTCACTAACCCCCCCCCATTGGTTAACCAGGAAACATCTGTACTCACTAGCTCCCCTAACCAGTTAACCAGAGCACACGTCTACTGTGTAACCCCTAAATTTATCAAATTGAATCTAATCTAGTCCAATGAAATCTAATCAGAACATTATGTATGACATAGCTTTGACTTGCATAGCTTCATAACAGAAGTTTAATTGAGCTCTAGTGTAAAAAGGATTAAAAAAACGTGAATTTTTTTTCAGTCATGTTTTGCCAGCATATTACAATAATACCAGCACATTGTGAAAGCTGCATCATAAAGCAGCGATGGATTTCTGGCCTTGACATATTCATCTGGTTCTGTTGTCTCACTGCTATCTTCATTCACCTTCATCAAGGAAAGAAATGCATCACCGCTCAGAATGTCGCCCTAATTCTATCCTAGGTGGTGATGGCAGTGGCCCAGCTTTACTTCCATCTTGCCCCCAAAGCGGAGGTCGGGGTGATTGCCAAGGCTCTGGTCCGCCTGCTCAGGAGCCACAGGTGAGCATTCAGTTCCTCCTCACAACGTGGAGCTTCTAAGAAGACTTATCTCATATGTAGATCCTGGAGCTTCTAAGAAGAAACCAGACTCATCTCATATGTAGATTCTGGAGCTTCTAAGAAGAAACCAGACTTGTCTCATATGTAGATCCTGGATCTTCTAAGAAGAAACCAGACTTGTCTCATATGTAGATTCTGGATTTTCTAAGAAGAAACCAGACTCATCTCATATGTAGATCCTGGATCTTCTAAGAAGAAACCAGACTTGTCTCATATGTAGATCCTGGATCTTCTAAGAAGAAACCAGACTTGTCTCATATGTAGATCCTGGATCTTCTAAGAAGAAACCAGACTCATCTCATATGTAGATCCTGGATCTTCTAAGAAGAAACCAGACTTGTCTCATATGTAGATCCTGGATCTTCTAAGAAGAAACCAGACTTGTCTCATATGCAGATCCTGGATCTTCTAAGAAGAAACCAGACTTGTCTCATATGTAGATTCTGGAGCTTCTAAGAAGAAACCAGAGTCATCTCATATGTAGATCCTGGATCTTCTAAGAAGAAACCAGACTTGTCTCATATGCAGATCCTGGATCTTCTAAGAAGAAACCAGACTTGTCTCATATGTAGATTCTGGAGCTTCTAAGAAGAAACCAGAGTCATCTCATATGTAGATCCTGGATCTTCTAAGAAGAAACCAGACTCATCTCATGTGTAGATCAGTGAGATGAGTTGAATTTGTGTTGTTTCACTGTGTCTGAGTCTGTTCGAGGCTGCTCAGTCATACCAGCAGTTTTATTGGTTTGTGTTTTTTTATCCTGAGGTGTTTACAAGGACACATCTTCCCCTAAAAAATAAAACAGAATAAGTAACAAGATGTTACTGGTGGGATCACAAAAACCAATTACAATGAGACAGAAGAAGAATGAAAACCATATGAGAGCAATTTCAAAATTTTTTATTAAACATTTACTTTTTTAAGTTGTCTGTTTAAATTTTCTTGTCTTGTGTCATTTTAACATCCAAATGCAGATGTCGTGGGTAGGGAAGTGAAGAGAATCTGACTGAACAAATCAAATTTACATGGAAGTGAGAGTGATGAACACCAGTCACAAACAACCATTAGCAGTGGTGAATGTCAAGAGCTGTCTCCTCAGCTGTATGTCCCGCTTACTGTCTGCTCCTTACTGACTGGCTGTTGTTGTGGAGCATGGTGTGTTGTGTTGACGATGATGATGATGATGATATTATGCAGCATCCAGACAGACTGTCTTTACATTCCTCTGAAGGAAGAATGTTCATGATGTGCGTCGACAAACCATCGAGGGATGGATGTTCTGATGAATACTTCTCTTTCTGTCTCCAATGTTTTTTCTATTCATCTTTCGCTCTGTCTCTCTCTCTCTCTCTGTCTCTCTCTCTCTCTGTCTGTCTCTCTGTCTCTCTCTGTCTCTGTCTCTCTCTCTCTCTGTCTGTCTCTGTCTGTCTGTCTGTCTGTCTGTCTCTCTCTCTCTCTCTCTCTCTCTCTCTCTCTCATAGTGAAGTCCAGTACGTCGTTCTTCAAAATGTTGCTACAATGACCATCAAGAGAAGGGTAAGCGCTCATCGCATTTGACCTGCTGCTGGTTTTCCTGTGTGCAGTGGATTATGGATTATAAATTATAGATTGTGGGCATCCAGGTGGCATTGTGGTCTATTCTGGTGCCTACCAACACGGGGATCGCCGGTTCGAATCCCCAGGTTACCTACAGCCTTGTCAGACGTCCCTAAAGACACAATTGGCCGTGTCTGCAGGTGGGAAGCCGGATGTGGGTATGTGTCCTGGTCGCTGCCGTAGCGCCTCCTCTGGTCGGTTGGGGTGCCTGTTCGGGGGGGGGAGGGGGAACTGGGGGGAATAGCGTGATCCTCCCACACACTACGTCCCCCTGGTGAAACTCCTCACTGTCAGGTGATAAGTGGCTGGTGAGTCCACATGTATCAGAGGAGACGTGGTAGTCTGCATCCCTCCCCAGATCGGCAGGGGGGGGGGGGGCAGCGACCGGGATGACTTGGAAGAGTGGGGTAATTGGCCAAGTACAATTGGGGAGAAAAAGGAGGAAAGAAATCCTAAATAAATAAATTATAGATCGCAGATAATGGATTGTGAATGCTTGATTCTGGGTTGTGCGTGATAGATTCCAGTAGGTTGTATATAAAGGATTATGGATGGATGACGTTCTGCAGATTACAAACGATGAGAAATGATATCATATGGATTGTGGGTGATGAATGATGTTGCAGTGAAGCGCGGAGAAAATTTAGATTATTTTTTTAGTTTCTGTGTTTTCAGGGGATGTTCGAACCGTACTTGAAGAGTTTCTACATTCGCTCCACCGACCCAACGCAGATCAAAGTCCTCAAGGTTTGAATCTATTCTACTCTATTCTATTCTATTCTGTGTACTTTATAACTTTAGACAGAAAAGACTTGTAGGGGACTCGTTGGCCATGTGTCACTTGACTAGACCCCCCTAAATAAGACTCATGTCGTCTGGGTACAGACAGTAAAAACAGAAAGAGCGTAAGTCATACAGATCTTCATTCATGCTTCACCATGAGACAGCCTGACCAACACAGAGACTAATTCAGCATGTTCATCCTCTTCATGACTGTACATGGGATGGTGCAGGATTCTCTCACTGCAGCCATTTTACATTTAACCTTTTAGTGGGAGTTTAGATATTTCTTTTAATGAACATTGTGGCAGGGCAATTGTAGTGAATTCAGGGGGCAGCCAGGAAGTGAACCCAGGTCTCCTGCACCACGGCCAGCTGCTCTTACCAGTCAGCTAAAGGGTCGGACCCTTTAGTGGACTGGTTAACGTAGTCACCCGTGGTGCAGGAGACCTGGGTTCGCTTCCTGGCTGCCCCCTGAATTCACTACATTGGTGTCAGAAGTGGGATGGTGAGACCGTGAGGCCATCAGAAGAAGTGTGTGCGCCCAGAGGTGTGAGGGAGCTGATATGCTGAAGCGCAGGTTGCGCTTTCCGAAGGAGGGGGGTAGTGTAATGACCACGGATGACTAGACTCGCTAGCCTTTGGCTAAGGGGTCGGACCCTTTAGTTGACTGGTTAGCGCAGTCAGCCGTGGTGCGGGAGACCCGAGTCCGCATCCCGGCTGTGGTGGTTCCCAGCTGCCTCCTGAATTCGCCACAGAATTGTGCAGAGTTAATTAATCAGGAGATTCGATACTTGGAAATATTAAACCTGTTGTGATAGACACAAAACATGCTGAGAGACTAGCATTCTGCACTCTGTGCAATGTTTTATTAAACACACAATTCACAAAAGGCCTAAAGCTCAGCTCAGTGTTTCCCTCTCAGGACCGTTCACCGTGTTTAGCAGTGTCTTTACAAGAGCTCCTCAGTGTCCAGCCGCACCTCTTGTGCACCTCCCTGCCTTTGGTTGGTTTTGTGGATACGTTTGCCAATTTAACTTTTTCTTTTTGCAGTTGGAGGTCCTGACCAACCTGGCGAATGAGACCAACATTTCCACCATTTTGAGAGAGTTTCAGGTACGATGAGAGGCTGTTCACACCTACTGTTAACATGTCATCTGGATCTGGTCTGCTGTCTGGATCAGGAAAAACACACACATACGTGTATATATATATATATATATATATATAAAAAAAGCTGAAATCTGTGACTTTTCTCCCTTAATAAATGTTTATGTTCTCCATGTGTATGATGGAGTCAGGCTCCATAGCACCACCAGTCATCTTCACCATGGGTGGAGACTCTCTCCAGTCTCCGTATACCACTGTTGAGATGTTTGACCTGGTAGGATGAACACTGGTGCAGCAGGAAACACGTACGTGTTGGAAAAAAGACTGAGACGTGATGCTGATGTATCCATGACAACCAGTATGACTGTACAACAGTGTTCCGATACAGTGTGATGTAGTTTGTAATACATCAGACTGTGTGTGTTAGCTTTGGTCCCAGGATCCATTTTTACAAGGGTGGAACTGTTTACTGCTGAGCTGACGGCACACCACCCACAATGGCTGCTACACCTGGTTTGTAGTCCTGCTTCACCTGGTTTGTAGTCCTGCTACGCCTTGTTTGTAGTCCTGCTACGCCTTGTTTGTAGTCCCAGAAAATCAGAGTCGACAGGTCTGTTTCTCTCTGCCTCCTACATCTACTATTTCACAACACTGTCTGTCCAACACCACCACCACATCCCCTCCACCTTTCAGATTAATTAAATAATGACTTATTAATGGAGAAAGTCAGTGATTGCAGCTTTAAAGCGAGACGTAAAGTAAAGTAATACAAAGAAACCAACTCCTCTGGCTCATGTTATTGGATCTCAGTCGGGGTTTAAATGAAATCCGCACGGTGCATTTATTGTAAATCCTCCTAATGAACCTCCTTCACACTTGATGATACTGAAACGAAGTTGGCTTTTTTTTAAACAGACATACATTAAGAGCATGGATAAAGACTTTGTGGCAGCCACCATCCAGGCCATCGGTCGCTGTGCCACCAACATCGGCGAGGTGAGAGACACCTGTCTGAACGGCCTGGTCCAGCTGCTCTCCAACCGCGACGGTGAGTCTCACGGGCCAGCACACGGACGAGATGGCACACACCAGAAATGTTCTGGTAGTGTTCCTCAAGTCGTGAATGAAAGAGATGGATCAGAATCTGTCCAGAGTAATGTAATGCATAGAGTCAGACAACGAGTCCATGTCATGTGACAGGGTAATTGTTTTTTAACAGAACTTTTGTAACAGTTATGATATTAGTACATTTTCTGTATTTGCTGGTATTTCTAGTATCTTGGGGTCCTGGAGTAGGGAGGGGGGATGACTAACGGATCATTTGTATTGTAATGGGTGTGACTGTGTCCTCTGGTCTGACAGAACTGGTGGTGGCCGAGTCGGTGGTCGTCATTAAGAAGCTGCTTCAGATGCAGCCTGAGAAGCACAGCGACATCATCAAACACATGGCCAAGCTCACCGACAACATCCAGGTCAGAACCTCCTTCGTCTGGCCTCCATTCATTTTCTAATCATTCCCGGGAGTGACAGAGTAAAAGAACAGTGCCCCCTGGTGGCGTGGTGGTTAGGCCAGGGTGTCGCAGCGGCAGCAGGGGTGGAGGACGGACATGCAGACGCGGTAACGGGTGAAGCAGGTTTACTGGTAGCAAACACGAGGGGATCAGGACCACGCATGATTACATGATGGTGACATGGTGCAGACGTGGAACACTTAACAGCGAACAAACAGCCAAACAAACTTAAATACACAGAAACTTGACTGGATAATGAACGACGGTTTTGGGGCAGATGGTAACGGAGGAAAACTGGACAGGACTCCGGACTGGGATGGTGTCAGAGCAGTACAGGGCAGGAGATCTGAAAACAAGGCTGGAGTGGCCATGGTGTCCACCAGGGTGTCCACCAGGGTGTTCGCCTGTTCAAACTGACATAAATCTTCATGACATGAGTAACTTGTAAACACCATAAACCGACATAAGCTATATGAGGTCAGAGTCTTCAGAGAAATTGATGTTTTTATGAAAAGAAGAACTACATTTTTTTACATCTATCTTTGGAAGGCCACAGTAACTAAAAGCAACAAGACATAAGTTACAAGATATTATTATGTTTATCATTGTTGGTGTTCATATCAGTATAGTATTATTGTCACTGTATTAACATGTTAAGATTAACTTTATTAAACTAAAGTCCCTTTAGGGAAATTATATTACGAGTACAAGTATTAATTATAGTGTTAGCATTCTTAGTAGCATGTTATTGGTGTTTGTATGAATATTAGTAATATTCCCATATGAGTATTAATATTAAGTGTTAGTATAAGTGTTGGTATTATCTGTTTTCCTAGGTGCCGATGGCTCGGGCCAGTATTCTGTGGCTGATTGGTGAATATTGTGAGCATGTCCCAAAGATCGCCCCGGACGTCCTGCGGAAGATGGCCAAGTCCTTCACCAATGAAGAAGACATCGTCAAGCTGCAGATCATCAACCTGGCTGCCAAGCTTTATCTCACCAACTCCAACAGGTCAGCCCGTCTGTCACACTTCAACCAAGCAAGCAACATTTTATTTATATAGCACTTTTAAAAACATACAGTTACAAATACACAAATACACAAAATACAAATAAATACATTAAATAAACTGAATGAATATAAAACATGGTATAGGGAGTAACAGACCAAGCTAAAATCAAAACAAAACAGAAGTCAGGGGTGGGGAGCTATAAATAGGCTTGCCTGAAAAGATGGGTCTTTAGAAGCTACTTAAAACAGTCCAAAGATTCAGCGAATCTAATGGATTGGGGTAGATTATTCCAGAGGCTTGGGGCTAAAACTGCAAAGGTGCGGTCCCCTTTTGTTTTGCAGTTGGAGTGAGGGATGGATAAAAGAGCGAAGTTTGAGGATCGGCTGGGTTGGGAAGTGGAATGAGGAATGAGAAGATCAGAACTGTAACTGGGGGCTAGATCATGTGGTGCTTTAAATGTAATCAGTAAGATCTTAAAGATTATTCTGAGGGATACAGGAATAGGGGTAATATGGGACCTACAGCTAGTTCTAGTTAGTAGTCTAGCAGCTGAATTCTAAACCAACTGTACACGATTTAAAGTAGCTTGGTTGAGGCCAGAGTAGAGGGAGCTACAGTCATCTAAACGGGAGAAAATGAAAGTGTGAATTAATGTTTCAATATCCTTAAAAGACAAAATTTGCAATGTTTCTTAGCTGAAGAAAACAGGATTGGACAAGTTTAGTAACATGGTGATTGAAAGACATTCTGGTCAAAGATGATGCCAAGATT
>NC_079216.1:3605732-3691044 GCF_029633865.1 Lampris incognitus | reverse complement strand
CAAACACATAAACCCCCCCCCCCCCCACACACACACACACACACACTTACAGTAGCATCGATCACGGGCTGCTCCTCCCACCTGCTTTGAGCTACGTATTTCAGAATAACAATATAAAAAGTTATATGGGTTAGACATTGTAGGACATTGTGTGTCTGTACCCAAAGAGAACCTGTTAAGTTGCTTTTTAAAACTTTCTCTACTTGTTGAGTGAGTAATAACTAGCTTGTCCCTTGTCGTTATAATGACAAGGGACAAACTAGCGATGTAGAGAAGACCTTATTTCATTCATCTGTTACTCGGTAATGACCACTCATTACAGTTCAGCTTGGTGACGGGCGTGGGTCCGAGTCCCTGAGGACCGGGCTGGCGTCCAGCGCCTCCTCGCCTGTGCCGCCGTCCACAGGGTCAGAGCTGTGTCAGGGAGGACATCCGACATAACGGTCTGCCCAGTCAGTGTGCGGATGGACAAGACCATACCGGATCGGTCAAGGTCCGGGTTCGCAACAGCCACCATCGGCGCTGGGCCCTCAGAGGGTCCCGGTGGAAACTGTCCGATCCGCTGTGGCGCCCCCTGAGAAACGGGGGGACCAGCCCAAAGAGGCGGTGGGGTTCTGTACGTGTAATGAACGGCCTGTAGTTTAAAGAAGGGTTCCCCCAACGTGTCTCTCACCAGGGGCCTCCGACCTCCATCCTCATCTCTCCATGTGCCATCGGTTCACAGTCGGAAGGAACCTCGTCAGATCAAAACTTGAGCGTCTCTTCGTCATCCGGCCCAGCGGGACAAAGACGCGCTGGGTTCGGGTTCGGGGCGACCTCAAGGATTGATCTGGTTCTGGTGTGTCTACTCGTCCGTTTGTGGCTGACTGTTGTATGCTGTGCTGTTAACACGTTGTAGATTTGTGATGCAGGTTACACGGCGGTCGTGTGTGTCTGGGTCCAACGCCAGGGTTTTGCGTTGTGGCCCATTGTGAGTGTTTATCAGGAGACGAAGTCGTGCTTGCCCGGCCGACGAGCCCGGCAGACAGATGGCAGCACGGCACTCGCCCGGTGTCGTGACTGCCCTTGTGGTTCTCTGGGGTTTGGGGCCAAAGACGTGATGGGTTTGTAGACCTCCGCTGTGACTGCCCCTCCCTCTCTCTCCCTCTCCCTGAATGTCATGTATCCATTCATCTGCCCAGCAGGAGGAGGTCGTACCCACCAGCGAGGGGCGCATCGGCCTGCTGGGCGACTGGAGAGAGGTGCCCGCCCGAGTGTGGTGGTGGTGGTGTTGGCTTCGACTGACTGCTCACATTGCTTCTCTCCTCTGTTTTTCTTCTCATTTCGTCTCTTCTCCTCTTTCTTCTTCTCCTCTTTCTTCTTCTCCTCTTTTTTTGTTGTCCCCCCCCCCCCCTTTTCTCCCCAATTGTATCTCTTCCGAGCCGTCCCGGTCGCTGCTCCACCCCCTCTGCTGATCCGGGGAGGGCTGCAGACTACCACATGCCTCCTCCCATACATGTGGAGTCACCAGCCGCTTCTCTTCACCTGACAGTGAGGAGTTTCACTGGGGGGATGTAGCGCGTGGGAGGATCACGCTATTCCCCCCAGTTCCCCCTCCCCCCCTGAACAGGCGCCCCGACCGACCAGAGGAGGCGCTAGTGCAGCGACCAGGACACACACCCACTTCTGGCTTCCCGCCCGCAGACACGGCCAGTTGTGTCTGTAGGGACGCCCGACCAAGCCGGAGGTAACACGGGGATTCAAACTGGCGATCCCCGAGTTGGTAGGCACCGGAATAGACCGCCACGCCACCCGGATGCTTCTTCTCATTGTTTTATCTTCATAAGCGCTTTATAGATGATGGGGAATTTGGTCCAAAAAAAAAAAAAGGGTCCCCTCGACCCTGAGAGCAGGACAAGCGGTTTGGATAATGGAGGGAATGGAAAAAAGAATCTCCCTTCATCCAGTTGACCTTTTATGAAATGTCTGAACCACTCACATGACCAGAAAACAAACATCAAGCAGGCCGTAGCCCACTGATGTGATAATTACGGGTTAATAATGGGTTAATAATGGATTAATAATGGATAAATACTGGGTTAATAATGGATTAATAATGGGTTGATAATGGATTAATAATGGGTTGATAATGGATAAATAACGGGTTAATAATGGGTTAATATTGGGTTAATAATGATTAATAATGGATTAATAATGGGTTGATAATGGGTCAATAATGGATTGATAATGGATTAATAATGGGTTGATAATGGATTAATAATGGTTAATAACTGGTTAATAATAGATTAATAATGGGTTAATAATGGGTTGCTGGCGTGTTTAAAGCAGTGGGCGGGGCTGAATGTGAGGTCTGTGTACATCTGCATGTTTGGCGTCAGAAGACAGACATGTTGGCTCCCTGGACCGTTGACATGTTCAGGGGGAGAATATGTGAGTGGTGAGCTGATGCTGGTTCTAATGGACGCCGGTTAAAACCAGGTATTTATCCGCCACAGCTATTTAAATTAAGCACGTGTAGGCTCCACCTCCTCGTGTGGACTTCATCTGGGCTCGAGTTCTGCGCGTGCGCGGCGTTGTGATCCGTGACGTCCACTAACGGGGGTTTCTCCCCTCTTTCACGAGTTGCACCACTCCATTCCACTCATCCGCCCCACTCACCTCCACCCTGTGCGTCAGCTCCATCAGCAAGTAGCGCCATGCAAGAAATCCCAAATGAATGTGTTGTAGTTTATTGGAGCAACAAATCAGTAAATAGTGAATTAATCGTTGTTATTGTTGTACAGTTCCAGTAGTGATGTTAGAATACATATCAAGTGATAAAAGGCTTGTGTGTTCTCCTTGGCGTTGCTGATGTCAGCTGGTTGGTTGTTTGGCGCTCCTGTGTAAAGATAATGTGGGTCTCGTGTTGTGTTCACACCAAACGCGAAGCGACTAGTTCGCGCGGTGAGATTTACATATTGCGGCCAATTCGGGGGCAACCACAGGAAGTGCCGCGGCCGGGACGCGAACCCGTGTCGCCCGCACCGCGGGAGACACCGCTAACCGCTGGTTAACGTTGCCGCTTGCGGTGTGGGAGACGCGGGTTCGCGTCCCGGCTGTGGCGACGGTCTCCCAGACTGCCCCCCTCGTTCGCTGCATTGGTGTCGGAGGTGGGATGGTGAGGCCGTGGGGCCATCGGAAGCGCATGCGCCCAGCGACGTGAAGGAGCTGATAGCGCTTCCCGAAGGAGGGGGGTAGTGTGAAGGAGGGGGGTAGTGTAACGTGCATGAATAAGTAGACACGTTGGTCTTTGACTAACGGGTCAGACCCTTTAGTCGACTGGTTAACGTTGTCGCTTGCGGAGTGGGAGACACGGGTTCGCGTCCCGGCTGTGGCGATGGTCTCCCAGACGCCCCCCCCCCGAATTCGCTACAATAAGAAGTTGATGCGAATGGCGCGAATACCGCGCAGCTTGAGCGAGAAATTCGCGTGACGAAAGCCTATGACGTCAGGAGCATCTCAGCCGGGTCGAATCCCCGTGTTACCTCCGGCTTGGTCGGGCGCCCCTACAGATGCAATTGGCCGTGTCTGCGGGGGGGGAGAGTCGGATGTGGGTATTTGTCCTGGTCGCTGCACTAGCGCCTCCTCTGGTCGGTCGGGGCCGATCCGGGGTGGAGCAGCGACCCGGGACGGCTCAAAAAGAGCGGGGTAATTGAGCAGATGCAATTGGGGAGAAATAAAAGAAAAAGTCAATCTCCTCTCCTCTTTTCTGGATGATATTCGCGTACTCGATCCTGCGGCCAAACTCGCGCACGTAAAGCGACGCGTAAATTCGCTTCGCATTTGGGGTGAGCACACCATATAGCAGTGTTTCTCAACCCAGTCCTCAAGGAACCCCTATCCTGCAGATTTTCTTTGCAACCCTGAATAGGTACCTGTTCGTAGTAATTCAGCAGTGAATGTCAGAGTTTGCACACCTTGCATAATTAAGTGCTGCGAGATGATTGGTCGAGTAAGTACAAGCAGGGCTACCTATGCAGGGTTACAATGAAAATCTGCAGGATAGGGGGTCCTTGAGGACTGGGTTGAGAAACACTGCCATATAGTATATGTTGTCCGTGTTACTGTTCCACACGGCATGTCGACTGCACTGAAGAAGTGTCCTCGTCCTGTTTCTTCCTCTCTGGTTTTGTGCCCTTCTGGAAACGGCCTTGTTTTCCACATCTCACCTCCATCCCCGTTCTTCTTTCTGCATCCGCCAGGTTATCACGCTGCTCGAAAGAGTCACAACGTTGACGAGTGTGAGTCAGTTAGTGGTACAGAGCCCAACACCCACGGCCCCCACGCCTCCAGACCTCCACACCTCCAGACCTCTACACCCGCCTCCGTGCTTCTTGTTTCAAACCCCTCCGCCGCTCCCTGCCGCCGTTTTGTGCTTTAGCTCAACCACAGCGCCCCCTATCTCAGTCTCTCCCATTAAAGAAGTGATTTTTCTGGAAGCACAGGTCTTCCTCCCACGAGCCCTGCAGGTTTTAAAGTCGGACTGACATCGGTGATCAGATTTTACCTTTCATGTCTAAAAACCTTGATCACTGCATAATACAATATTTGGCTTTTTTTTTCATTTTAAAATGATTAATATTGTTGGGTTTTTTTTTTACACTTTTATCCATAACTATTCTCAGTTGTCTCCAGAACTACGAGGGCGTGGTCGTGTCCTTGTTAATATTTGTAAGCTGACCTTTGAGTGACAGGTACAAGCGAAGGTTGGCAGTAATTTGATTGGCTTTATGTAAATGAGCATCTGATGACATCATGAGTGTCAGAAAAAAGATAAACTGAGAGGAGCTGAACAAAATGTATGATGATTAAAGTAATAAATGATATTATGGATATAAGTGTTTCAATTTCAGTCCGACTTTAAAGTAGTGGGGAATTAGAAGTGTATCCTGGTTTTGGTTCTGGTTCTGGTTCTGTGTGGGGGGAAAACTGTCATTCCTCAAATACTTCTCTTAATTGAATTCTGCAGCCGGTCATGAAGGCATCGCCTGGCGCTAGCATCTCCTAAAGCGAAGCAGACATGTTCACAGATCTTCCTCAGTGGTCTTCCTCAGTCTATGATCTGAACCGAGGTCCACAGATGGGAATGGCTGGCTCCATTTGGCTGCATGTTGCCCAGGCTTGAGGCCGTCATGGCCGCAGTGCTGCCAGAACACCTCCCCTCGTCTCCTGCTGCCATTTCTCCCCGAGATTCTCAAACGCCGCTGTTTTCTACAGGTGCCCGAATGGACAAAATGCAGCAGCCGGGAGAAGAGGAAGGAGAAGAAGGTGGAGAAGCCGTTCTACTCGGACTCGGAAGGCGAGTCTGGACCCACGGAGTCGGCTGACAGTGGTACTTTAGTTGACAACGTTTTGTACTTGTTTGAAACAAGATTTACTCAAAATGAACTTGGTCGGTGTGATGTGTGTGTCTCTTGTGTGTTCGTGTGGATCTGTGACTCTGACTTGTTCCGTCCTTTCGTACTCTGGTCGAGCACTCCACTCTCTGACCTCTGACCTCTCGACAGAGTCGGACTCTGCCAGTGGCTTGGAGAGCGGCTTGGTGTCGGGGAGCGAGGAGAGCGAGGAGAGCGAGGAAGGCTCCGAGTCGGAGGAAGAGGAGGAGGAGGAGAGGAAGAAGAAAGAATCCAAAAAGGCGGTGCAGGAAAGTGAAAGGTAACACATGCTCTCGTTTGCCTTTTACCAGCGGTCGTCTGTAATGACCTGGTTTTTAATCAGAATCAGGTTTATTGGTCATGTGGGTTTGCACACACGTGGGATTTGACTCTGGTTTCGTGGCTCCCTCGGCGTACTTCACATAGAATAACAACACTACAACGCAACAATCTTCACATACACACAAGGCTTGACTATATTGTGATTAGTTTCTGTTACATTCATAAATACTGTTACTACCAATACTGCTGTTGTTGTGATGGTGACGACAAAGACGGTTAATTTTGCTGTTGTTCATGCTGTTACACCTCTTAATCTTTTTCCTTTTTTCAGAAGTCAGATGGCAATTCTATTCTCCTTACTCTAATTTTGACTCCTGTTACTATGACCATGATGTATCTCGTTCGGTATAATGTTGTAGTAATTTCAAATGACCATTAATACTGTCTTAATGCATGCTCATAATCCAAGTGAGAAAACCCCAGAAAGTTGAATCAGTTCATCTGGACACAACGTTTATGGAGAGAAATGTTTCACCATCATCTAAGGGCCTTGACACACCAGGCCGTCGGCACTAGTCGGACCCGTCAGCAGCTTTTCGGCTGATTCAGCGTGTTGAATCAGCGGAGCCCATCGGTGAGAGAGAGCGCTCTGATTGGCTGTCCATCGCTGTGTCGTCCTGATGACTCCTAGTTTGTGCTCCAGTGGATGATGAGAGTCAAACCTTAAGTACCGATCAGTATGTGTTGGTTTACGCTAAACATCAACAATCAAATGTCCCCCATCACCAACTGCAGTTTCACAGTGTAAGAAGACTAACCTGTCATGTTCCACATCCTCCCTGGTGAACTTGATGTGGTGTCCACAGAGTTCATGTGGTGGTGAAATGTGCTACATCCTGAGATTTAATTGTAACCCAGGTGTCGTCCACAAATCTGAACCAATGGCTAGGTGGTGTCCCTGGATAGGACATCAGAGCCTCTTTTCCACTTCCTCCATATACAAGTTGGCCACTAAAGGTGAGACTGGGGAACCCATAGCACACCCATGCCTCTGCCTCTAGTACTGCCCCCTGTATGTGAAGTATGTGGACTGAAGACACAGCTTGTGGAGCAGACACACCTGGTCAGTGTTAAGGGTGGTCCTATTGCTAAGGGTGGGGTCATCTTGTAATTTCATAGAGTCTACCTCCACTGCTTCGTCAACAGGAACACACATGAAGAGAGACCTAACATCATAAGAGACCACACAGAGAGGTCACACCCATATTTGCATATGAAACTGGTCGTTGGTTTCGGTGGTTATGCCACCGTATTGTCTATAAGGGGTGGGGACACTTGCAGTCAGTTTAGGGCCCTGACACACCAGGCCAATGGTCAGTCGTCGGCCAATGTCGGGCTGTCGGTGAGCGCCTGTGACCCTAGTTTTTGCGGTGTGTCTCGCACCGTCGGCACTGGTCAGACCCCTGTTGGCAGCTTTTTGGCCGAATCAGCCTGGTGGACCGGCTGCAGAGCCCGTCGGTGAGAGAGATCACTCTGATTGGCTGTTCAGCTTAGCGAATCAGTGCAGAGCGTACATGCTAGTTGGCTGTTGGCTGTAGTCTTTGCGGTCTGTTCAAGTGCTCCTTTTTGGCCCAGAGGGCAGACGACGTGAGGCGGTGCAACACCCGGCCTCCGTCGCCGCTAGTCGGTTTGGCGTGTCTGGGCCCTCAGACTAAGGTCACTTAGCTGAGTGATGAAACGGATCTGTCAATAAACGTTGTGTCCAGATGAACTGATTCAACCATCTTCGATTACCCTTAATACTATCACCACTACTGTAATATAGTTCATCATATGTAATGTTACAGTATTACAACATTACTAGTAATACCATGACAACGGCTATGACATTTACTTTTCTGTCCATCAGTGAGTGAAACTGAGCCGCAGCAGAAGCAGAGGAGGTTTGGTGAGAGTTCATCTCTGAATAAGACCTTTGGGTTTTTTTTCTCCTCAGTGAGCAGAGCAGCGAGGAGGAGGAGGAGAGGAAGAATGAAAGGAAGAGCAAAGGGAGAAAGAGCGACTCGGAGTCGGAGTCTGAGGAAGAGGAGGAGAGCGAGTCCGAGAGCAGCCAATCGGAGGAAGAGTCGGAGGACTCGGAGTCGGAGGCCGAAGTCAAAAAGAAGATAAAGGTGCAGAAGAACCAACCTCACACATCGCACACACACACACACACACACACACATCGCACACACACACACACATATCGCACACACACACACACACACATCGCACATACACACACACATATCGCACACACACACACACACACATCGCACATACACACACACATATCGCACACACACACACACACACACACATTGCACACACATTGCACACACACACACATACACCCACACATTGCACACACACACACATACACCCACACAATATCTTTCCTCTCATTCCTTTACATGAGCTCAGCTGGGGTAAAACATAAAATTCCTCCTCTGGTCAATAAACATACGATAAAAGATGTCTTATGCATGCTCAATAACTCAGGTGTAGAAATCCCGAAAAATTAGAATCAGTTCATGTGGACACAAGGTTTATTGACAGGTCATCTAAGTGACCTCTTCAGTGTCAGGGCCCAGACACACCAAACCGACTGTCGCGTCGCCTCACGTCGCCTGCGTCTGGGCCAGAAAGCAGCACTTGAACACACCGCAAAGACTCCAGCCAACGGCCAGCTAGCATGTACGTTCTGCGCCTGCGTGAGAAGAAATAACTTTCCATACCAGCAGGTGGCGGTAGTCTGTATTCGTCATTCAAAATGGGAAACCGGAAGACCCAGGACTGCGGATATACAAACCGTAAACAAAGCAGCGTTTGCTTACCGTTTTCACTCAACTCTCGCTCGCTACGAGGGCCAGGCGGTGCATCGACTTTCGATGTTATGTCGATATATTTTACTTTCGACGTTATGTCGATACTATATTTCACTTTCGACGTTATGTCGATACTATATTTCACTTTTGACGTTATATCGATATATTTTACTTTTGACGTTATGTCGATACTATATTTCACTTTTGACGTTATATCGATATATTTCACTTTCGACGTTATGTCGATACTATATTTCACTTTCGACGTTATGTCGATACTATATTTCACTTTTGACGTTATATCGATATATTTCACTTTTGACGTTATGTCGATTTATTTTACTTTCGACGTTATGTCGATACTGTATTTCACTTTTGACGTTATATCGATATATTTCACTTTTGACGTTATGTCGATTTATTTTACTTTCGACGTTATGTCGATACTGTATTTCACTTTTGACGTTATATCGATATATTTTACTTTTGACGTTATGTCGATTTATTTTACTTTTGACGTTATATCGATATATTTTACTTTTGACGTTATATCGATATATTTTACTTTTGACGTTATGTCGATATATTTTACTTTTGACGTTATGTCGATATATTTTCCAATAGGCTGTAGGATGAGACGACACCGTTTCTATCGCTACAGTTTGGTGTTGCGTTAAAATACATAACCCGTTTCTTAACACGTTTCTTGTCTTTTGACCGCCGTGGTTTTTAAACTGTCAAGATGAATACCCAATTGAGATATTAATGCATTACATGTGTTAGTATGTCTGTTAAGAAACTAACTGACACCAAAATTAACATTTTAACAACTTTAATACTATTTTTCAAACACATAGACGGCTGAGGGAGCGATGTTTTTGTCCTCGTGATTTTATGAAACTGTCCCTCTGAAGACGTCACCGTCTCCTGCGTGTGGAAACGTAGATTTATTTTTGTTCCCAGAATCCCAAACTCTTCTTGCAGGAGTTCATATCCGATTAGTATGCTCATCAGACTTACTCAGCGGAGAAACATCTGTTCACGTTGTCGCTCTTCCCTCCCTCCCCAGACAACAGTGTCCAAACCTGCTCCCAAACCTGCCAAGAAGGACAGCAAGAAGGAGAAGAAAGAGATGTCTCTGCTCGACCTCGATGACTGTAAGAAGTTTCACTCCTGTGTGATGTAACACCACATGTAGACATACTATACACACAGCATCTCCTCTGGAAACCAGGAGGAGGACAGCATGGCAGCTCCTCCCTGTTGTCGTTCTGCCCTTCCATGTTAAAACCCCGTGTCCCCCGTGTCCCCCGGTCTTGTTCTCCACCAGTTTAGCAGTGGTTATCAAGCTGCTTGGCACATCAACTCGTAGGCCCAATACCTCACCACATACTAAAAACATATATCCAATACGTCACCACATACTAAAAACCTATATCCAATACCTCACCACATACCAAAAACACGTATCCAATACCTCACCACATACCAAAAACACGTATCGAATACCTCACCACATACCAAAAACACGTATCCAATACCTCACCACACACCAAAAACACATATCCAATACCTCACCACATACCAAAAACACATATCCAATACCTCACCACATACCAAAAACACATATCCAATACCTCACCACATACCAAAAACACATATCCAATACCTCACCACATACCAAAAACACATATCCAATACCTCACCACATACCAAAAACACATATCCAATACCTCACCACATACCAAAAACACATATCCAATACCTCACCACATACCAAAAACACATATCCAATACCTCACCACATACCAAAAACACATATCCAATACCTTCCCACATACCAAAAACACATATCCAATACCTCACCACATACCAAAAACACATATCCAATACCTCACCACATACCAAAAACACATATCCAATACCTCACCACATACCAAAAACACATATCCAATACCAAAAACATATATGTCTGTAGGGACGCCCGACCAAGCCGGACGTAACACGGGGATTCGAACCGGTGAGCCCCATGTTGGTAGGCAACAGAATAGACCGCTACACTACCAGGACACCTCCAAATGTGTTTTTAAAAAGGAAACTCCGTGTGTTGTGATATACGGGAACGGTCAGCAGGGTTCTGAAAGTCTTTGTCCAGTGAGATGTCTTTACAGTGTGTGGCAGGAGAACATAATGTGCCACAGTCCTCTCTCTTCTTTCAGTTGAACCCACTCCATCTCCTCAAGTGACGCCAGTCAACAACTTCCTGTCCAGCAGTCTGGTCACAGACCTGGAGGGTCTGTCTCTCACCGACACCGTCCTTTCCCCTGCTGTGAGTTCCTCTCCCATCCATCCATCCATCCATCCATCCATCTGTCCATCCGTCCGTCCATCTGTCCATCCATCCATCCATCCACCGTCTGTCATCAGTCAGTCATTATCAATCTAAATTTGCATACCACAGTTTGTAAATTAAAATGTTGGTGTTTTTACTTCACAGCAGGTTTAAAGTGACAGAGACCTACCGTGGGGTCAGACCATGTTGGCTTGTTTAATGATCCAGCCTCTACAACACAGCCTTTTACATATTGTCCTCCCTCACTGCTACTTTTTCTTATGTTTGGAGGGCCTGGGTTGTCTTCTTGTTTGAAGGGCTCTGTATTTGCCCAGTTTTCCGAGCACTCCCAACACATATTTTGAGCTACATTCGATCGTCTAGAGCAGTCGGCCATCTTCCCCCCCCCCCCAAAACATTAAGTCAGTAGAAAAGATTCCATGTTTCAGTAGAAGTGCAAATTAACATTAGAAAAATGAAGACATATTCAGTATGAAAGAGAAGAAGGCTAAAAAAGGTGTCTGATGGTTTATGTTGTGTGTTGGTCTGAACAGGGACGGTTCCAGCTAGTGTAGCAACATTTCTGCTGGCTGACACAAGCTGGTGTAGGTGATGTTCTGCGTTTAGTGGTCATACTAGCTAGTGCTGGTTTCCACTGAGGAAGAACACCTTACATTTGTAGAGCGTCCCTGCACAGTACAAGGACTCTCCTCGGAGCAGATGAACACAGTAGACACCAGTAGAACCATGTGACGAAGGGTTTGATTGAAGACTGGAACCAAGATGGAGAGCAGCAACACTGAAACGATGAACAAAACTCAACACTCATAAGAAAACCCATCAGGCTGTTCACCACCTCACCACCGTCACTACACCCCCCTACAGTTCACCATGTGTGTTATATTTATGTTACGTGTGTGTGACGTGTGTGCCTTTCACGTGCATTATACATGTGGGTATCATTACTTGTGTTTTACATGTGTGTTTTATGTGATCCATATGTGTTATGTGTTACATGTATGTTATATATGTAACATCAGTGTTGCATGTGTGGTGTTTGTATTACATGTATGTCACATGTGTGTTACGTGTCTGTATGTGTTACACGTGTTTTGTATGTGTTTCATGTTACATGTGTGTTGTATGTTTCATTTCTGCTATGTGTGTGTTGTTTGCTACATGTGTGTTACATGTCTGTTGTGTTACACGTGTTTGTATGTGTTTCATGTTACATGTGTGTTGTATGTTTCATTTCTGCTATATGTGTGTTGTTTGCTACATGTGTGTTACATGTCTGTTGTGTTTCATGTGTTATGTGTGTTGTATATACACCTGTGTTACATATTTGTTTTATATGCTACATGTGTGTCACATAGTTACACGTGTCACATATATGTTACATGTTTGGTGTATGTTTCATTTGTGCTATGTGTGTGTTGTTTGCTACGTGTGTTACATGTCTGTTGTGTTTCATATGTATTACATATGTGTTGTATGCGCACGTGTGTGTCACATGTGTGTTGTGTGTGTTTCATATATGTTACATGTGTGTCATATGTGTTATCATGTGTGTATTTCACACGTATTCATCATGTGTCTTTTATGTGTGTTACATGGGGGATCAGACCATCACTCCGTCCAGCGCGTTGAAGACTTACGAGCTTCTGCACCGCATCACGGGGGAGGGTCTGTCGGTGGAGTACTGCTTCAGCCGCCAGCCCTTCACCCCCGACGGCCACATGGTGGCAGTACAGATCCAGTTCACCAACAGCTCCGCCTCCGAGGCGAAAAGCCTCCACATGGAGGACGCCCGGCTGCAGTCCGGCATGAGGGTCAAAGAGTTCCCAGAGATCGGTGAGTGAAGAACAGTATTTTCTGTTTAGTGGATGTTCTATTGAAGTTATTTATGGGGTGGAGGGCATCGTTGGGGGGGGGGGGGGCTGAATACTAATGTAACCGAGCTATTTTCTCGCCTGGTGCGGGATTCGATACGGGGTGTACTGCACCACAAGGCGACATCACTAACCGCTCAGCTAAAGGGTCAGACCCGTTAGCTAGGGACTAACGTGTCTTATTAGTAGTTTACACTAATAATGACAGTAGTGTGAACAACATATTAACGCATAGACTTAAACAGGACTTGTGGGTTAGTAGAAGTTACAGAGCAAAGACGTTACAAGTCAGTCACAACGGTAAATTAATGCTCCTAAACTTGGGTTTAGCTGTGTTTCTCACCTGGGATACACAGCTCAGTGATATTTCTGTAGTTTCTTCTGTTCTTTCTGGGGGTTTCCTGTGAATAGTAGTCCATGATGCAAACTTCACGTGTGCTGTTCCCATTGAGCAGAGACATTAACAGTGTGTCTGGTGTCCCAGGAATATCGGCCGTATCTACGAAACGTTCTTACACACTCGTGGCATGTTTTAGCCCTCAACTTGTCCTCATAGAGAAGATGCGGGGCCTGGCTGATGTCAGACACCAGCAGCCGGGTCCACCAGCACAGCGGGAGCTGGACCTTTACCTAGTTCGAACGTAAACCGGCACTACGTTAGAGCTTACCAACGACTAACAGTTATACCGGTGCAGCCAATCACACGTGTTCATTGTAGACTTCAGGTATATCTTAAAACTTACACCTGACACCTGACGTAGGTGCAGCATCCGCAGTAAAAAAAAACTCGTTAATGTGGCTCTCCGGTATGAGTAAGTAGCAAAACTGCTGCAAAATGAACGAGGACACGGTTTGTGTTTCAGCGCCTCCTCTGGTCGGTCGGGGCACCTGTTCGGGGGGGGAGGGGGAAACTGGGGGGAATAGCCTGATCCTCCCATGCGCTACGTCCCCCTGGTGAAACTCCTCACTGTCAGGTGAGAAGAAGCGGCTGGTGACTCCACATGTATGGGAGGAGGCATGTGGTAGTCTGCAGCCCTCCCCGGATCAGCAGAGGGGGTGGAGCAGAGACCGGGACGGCTCGGAAGAGTGGGGTAATTGGCCGGGTATAACTGGGGAGAAGAAGGGGGAAACCCCCCCCCCCCACCCCCAAAAAAATGCGATACAACCCAGCTATAAAGACATCAGGGGGGAGGAGTAACAAATAATCATCAGCCTCTGCAGATGCCTTCAAGACAAATGTGAGGGCTAAAATATTCCACGAGTGTGTGGAAACAGATTTTCATAAACGTTTTATTGGGAAGTAAAAGCACATGTGGGTTTTGTTGATACCCGTGTCCGTCCTTGGTCTGGTGTCTGTGTTGACAGAGGTGCTGCCAGCGGGCGAAACGGCTTCGGTCGTGATGGGGATCGATTTCTGTGATTCGACACAAGCAGCAAACTTCCAGCTCTGGTGAGTCTCGGGCAGGGAAGCGCCTGGCATTTTTTTCACGAGCTCCTATTAATTTGGAAATGACCAACTCTCAGTCGGAGGAAACAATGAAACAAATTAACTTTAAAATGAAGGAATTGTTGTTCTGGTGAACGGCAGGCTGGTATCAGCTCTGCTGGACTTGCTGGTAAAGTGTCATCTCTGCATCCCAACATTCTACACACTAACACACAACACGCCAACACGCGTCACAACTTGACAACTAAAGAATAACCGGAAATATCTCACATTCCCTCTAAGGGTTAAAACCTCGGGTGGGCGTCCAGGTGGCGTGGAGATCTATTCCGTTGCCTACCAACACGGGGATCGCCGGTTCGAATCCCCGTGTTACCTCCGGCTCAGTCGGGCGACCCTACAGACACAACTGGCCGTGTCTGCAGGTGGGAAGCCGGATGTGGGTGTGTGTCCTGGTCGCTGCACTAGCGCCTCCTCTGGTCGGTTGGAGCGCCTGTTCGGGGGGAGGGGGAACTGGGGGGAATAGCGTGATCCTCCCACGCGCTACGCCCCCCTGGTGAAACTCCTCACTGTCAGGTGAGAAGAAGCGGCTGGTGACTCCACATGTATGGGAGGAGGCATGTGGTAGTCTGCAGCCCTCCCCGGATCAGCAGAGGGGGCGGAGCAGAGACCGGGACGGCTCGGAAGAGTGGGGTAATTGGCAGCGTACAACTGGGGAGGAAAATGGAGATAAAAAGACAAAACCAATATGAACCACTTTTCTATCGTTTAACATTCTTGTAACTTGTTTTTGTACCTCCGTTAACAATGAACACTGACAGTCACATCCTGTATTCGCTACAGTAGTATAAATACACAACATCCCCTTTCAGTCTTTAAACGCACAACTTATTCTTTTTATTTTAGAGAGAAAGACAGAAAGCCACTTTATTTTGCCATTGTATTCTTACAATGAATGTGTTCTCTGCACTATTGTATAGGAGCAGTGGGCAGCTGCAGCGCCCGGGGACCAGCTCCACTCCTTCTTTCCATTGCCTTGCTCAGGGGCACAGGCAGGAGTAGTAACCCTAACATGCATGTCTTTTGGATGGTGGGAGGAAACCGGCGCACCCGGAGGAAACCCACGCAGACACGTGGAGAACATGAAAACTCCACACAGACAGGAGCTGGAACGGCCTGGGGTTCGATCCCAGGACCTTCTTGCTGTGAGGCAACAGTGCTGACCACTGGGCCGCCGTTCCGCCCCCATTCCACTCATTTTATTTGACGCAGCCCAGTATGCTTCAGATCCAGTCTTTTAACTGGCCTACTCAGTCTGCCATAGCGAGGGACTTTAGGGGTGTGTGTTCAGCACCTCTGTGAGCATCTGTGTGGAGGCAGTCTCTCCCGGTTTCCCAGTCACCTCACAGGTCATAGGCCCCTCCTGGTTGGCCTGGTCTGAGGTTGCTGCCCTGGGAGTGGTTGTGTTTTGTACTCGCTGCAGGTGTCGTCTGTTCCACCTATACTTCCCACCTTGAGGGCATTCCACCAGATATATGACCGTGGGGTAGAGCTGGGACCCTAGACAACAGCTGGGGTTTCCCATCGTTTTTGTCCATCCAGTTTCATGAGCATGGTGTCTCCTTGGCTCAAAGAAGGTAAGATTCTCACTCCGTTCCTGCGGCCGTGATAAAATGCCTGTTTCTTTTCGGCAGTGGCGTCTGCCTGTCTGACTCTCTACTGATCAGGCCGTTTTGGTTTCAGGTGCTCCTCCGGAGTGGGTAGGGTTGTCCTAATCTTCCTTTCCATCAGCAGTTCAACAGGGCTGACCCCGGTGGAGGCGGAGGGTGTGGCTCTGTATGTCACTAGAGCGAGCAGAGGATCTCCCAGCCTAAGTATACCCATGGCAACTCGAGCAGCCCTTTCTGCATGGCCATTGCTGTGAGCATGATGTGGTCTGGATGTCACATGCACAAAGCTGTAGTATTCACTGAACTCATTAAAACTCTTCTGAAGCCAGCTTTGGGCCTTTATCGCTTACTAACACTTCTTGTTTCCCATAACGGGCAGATGTGACTTTAAGCCTAGTAAAGACCTGACTGCTTGTAGATGTAGGGAGGTGGAGGATTTCTGTTTCTACCAGGTTGCTTTTTGTGCTCGCATAAGTCTCTACCTACTTTCTGCCAAAGCCTGGAGGGTAGCTCACTTGGCATCAGCGTCGTCTTTCTCCATGTGCTCTTATGCTCTCTGCAGATTGTGCGTTGCTGGACTCGTGCTGTCATCTCTTGTGAGATTTTGGGTCACCAAACTGACCGATGTGCTTTTTCCCTACACTTAAGTAGGCCTTGGTGCCCGTTGTGAATCCTGTCCAGGATTTCTATTCTCGTACATGTGGGAATGACTATACGGATCCCTTTAACCGCTAACCCATGTGTCTCCTCTGATAACCCCCCCACCCCCAACCTGATAAAAGCTTTTGACAGCTTCAGGTTTTTCCTCTGCATACTCTGGCCACCCATTGCTCATGACCCACAGCACAGACTGCAGCTCAGGGTCGGCTTCTGGGAAGTTACTGGCGTATGACTCCCGATGGTGTTGATGTGTGCTGTCATGTTACTGTGTGTGGCAGTATCATCCTAGTTCTTCTTGGGACCCCTTGAGAGAGCATTGGCAACAGCAGGGGTCTTCCCAGGTGCATACTCCGCTGTTGCACTGAAACGCGTAAGCCTCATCAGTAGTTTCTGACATCTGATAGTGACATGATCTAAGTCCTGAGGGGCTTGTGATCAGTGACCAGTCTGAAGTTTTCGAGCCCATACAAACGATTGTCAAAGTGCTCACAAGCCCATATGCTGGCTAAACACACTTTCTCAGTCTGAGTGTACCTTGTGTCTGCTTCACTCAGGCATCTGGAGCAGTAGGCCACTGGTTTCCAGTCCTCTCCTTGTTGCTGGAGCAGGACCCCACCTAGCCCATAGCTGCTGGCATCTGCTGACACCACAGTAGGCTTCGTAGAATCGTAGACGGCCAACACCGGGACAGTGGTTAGTGCTGTTTTCAGTCTGTGAAGCGCTACCTGCTGTGTGTGTCCCCATGACCACCCTGCTTCTGTTTTGAGCAGTTCATAGAGCGGCTGTCCCACCGTGGCGAGGTCAGGAACTTCCCTAGATAGTTTACCACCCCAAGAAATGTCTTGAGCGCTGTCACATTGTGGGGCTGATCTTTCTCTGTTTGAACTTGCACTTAGCCTTGTTCAGCTTGAGACCGGCCCCCTCTGTGACCCTCAACGCCTTTGCCAGCCGCCGGTCATGTAGCTCCTCTGTCTCTGCATGGACCAATATATCGTGAAACGAAAGCCGCCCTATTTTGTCATTGTACGGTTACAACAAAATGTGTTTTCTGCATTTAACCCATCCTATTGTATAAGTGCAGTGGGCTGCTGCAGCACCCGGGGACCAACTCCAGTCCCTCTTCCCATTCATATAAATCTCTGTGCTCTCCAGCCCCTGAAGGGTCTCCGTCATTTCACTGAAAGATTTCAGGGGCACTAGTAATCCCAAATGGTAGGCGGCAGAAATTGTACCTCCCAAATGGGGTGATAAATGTGCTCTTCTCTTGTAGAGGGATCTGGTAAAACCCACTTGCTGTGTCCAGTGAAGTAAACACCCAGCACCCTGAAAGTTTTGGCATTATCTCCTCCGTTGTGGGTATCACTTATTTTTCATGCTCTATGATTCGATTCAGTCTCTTTAAATTAGTGCAGCAGCGAACCTCAGTCTTATTTGGTTTTAGTACTGGCACCATGGTGGCACACCACCACCCCCCTTTTCCCCCCAATTGTACCTGGCCAATTACCTCGCTCTCTGAGCCATCTCGGTCGCTGCTCCACCCCCTCTGCAGGTCTGTGGAGGGCTGCAGACTACCACATGCCTCCTCCGATACATGTGCAGCCGCTTCTTTTCACCTGACAGTGAGGAGTTTCGCCAGGGGAACGCAGCACATGGGAGGATCCTGCTATTCCCCCCAGTTCCCCCTCCCCTCTGAACAGGCTCCCCGACCGACCAGAGGAGGTGCTAGTGCAGTGACCAGGACACATACCCACACCCGGCTTCCCACCCGCAGACACGGCCAACCAAGCCGGGGGTAACACAGGGATTCGAACTGGCAATCCCCGTGTTGGTAGGCAACAGAAGAGACCGCTATGCTACCCGGATGCCCCGTGGCACACCATTTTGTTGGCTGTGTGACCGTCTCAATTTTGCTCTCATCTTCTATGCATTAAAGTTCTTTACCAGAGGCATTAGCGGCAATGGAAGTCTCCCTGCAGCATTCACTGTGTATGGCTGGGCATCCCCTTTAAGGATGATTTCCACTGGTTCTGTTTTAAGCAATCCACTGGACCCAAACACATTGCTAACCTCATTAACCCGTTCTACCAGGCCCACCTTTAAAGCTTCAGTATCCTCCCCGCATCCCATATACAGGTGAACTATACTGTTGGCCCTTGTAGCTGGTGGTATAGTCTGGAACTGGCCAGTGTATTTTAGCTTGTAAAGGGCTTGTAAAGGGTATATCAGGAGGGCTTGAGTCTCTCACTATAGAGAGTAACTCAAATGTCGCCTCACTGTTGTTGCATCTGCACCTGTATCGATCTTGAATGCACTCAGTGCATTTTCTAAGTCCAGTGTCACTATCCAAGTTTCCTCGCTAGCCTTCATGCTAAATTTCCCTAGGAAATTGAACTTTTCTATGTCCCCTGTGAATTCCCTCACTGCTTTAATACGATATAGTCGTGCCCAGTGACCCCACTTTTTACATTGCTTCTAAGTGCTTTTCAGAGCAGGGAATTTCCTCTTGTTGGTGTGTTGGCTCTTACCACATCTTCCTCATTTTTCCATTCTTTGACTTGTCTTGGCACCGCTTTCTCCCTGCGTGCACCTTCTTTTGTGCTGTCCCTCTCATCTCCCAGCGAAGCTAACGTTATTCAGCTGTGGCTCCGCTTGATTTGACTGGAGGCTAACTTGCCCAGCCTCCTTCTCAGACTGTCTAACTTGTTGTATTGCCTGTGCTGGTGTCACATCAGCACTCAGGTGAAATGTCTGAGAGAGTTGTTTATTTCTTATGCCAGCTACGAGGCGCTTGCGAATGTGCTCGACCCGTTTATTTCCAAAGGCGCAGTTCTCTGCTAGCTCGTATAATGCTCTAATATACATCTCCGCCTCTTCTCCTGCCTTTTGGCTCCACTGATAAAAGCATGCCTGTTTGTGTAAGATGTTTCGTTGAGGGATGAAATAGTCATCAAACATTTCCAGAACCACGCCAAATGAGGACAAGTCAAGTCAAGTCAGTTTTATTTCTGTAGACCAATTTGACAAATTACAACAACAAACCTCCTGTCCTTAGACCCTCACATCGGATAAGGAACAACTCCCCCAAAAAAACCCTTTAACAGGGCGAGAAAATAGGGAGAAGCCTCAGGGAGAGCAACAGAGGAGGGTCTCTCTCCCAAGAGAAACTAAAAATCTTCTCAGCTTCACTTCCCATTCTGTAGAGAAGCGAACTGGTCTGGATCTCACCTCTGTCTGCGTTCAGCTTAGTATCTAGCCTGAAGGGCGACAATCTCTGCCTCCATCCCAGCCATTCAGGGGGGCTGTGGAACTTGAACTCCACCGGCGGATTGAACTCGGGCATCTATGTCGTCTTGTTGTGACAAACTTAACATTCCCAGAACACTTAAGACGCCCCTGACACCATGTAATGCCGTTTGGACATCTATAAAATAACTGGCACGAATCCCTCGGGTTCACTTAGTGTCACCAGTTTATTAACGTTCTCGTATATCTAGCTTGCTCAACAACAACCAGCTGGAGTGGCACTCTATGGCTAACTTCCTGTAGTGCAGCCTGACATGTGCAGTAGACTATTTACTGAATCATATGAACTCCTATTCACTACACATCGTATCCCTCATCTTTTCTAGTCCTCCTGGTAAAGTGTGTCTAAACTGCCAAGAACGTACCAAGAGCACCAATATAAGACTGACATTCAAAATGTCATGACATGACCAACAAAAAGAAAACTCCCACCGTCCTCCCTCCAGACGGACTGAGATGTTAAATGGCGGCTGTCTTGTGTCTGGTTCCCTTCCAGCACTCACACCAGGAAGTTCTTTGTGTCGATTCAGCCACCGGTTGGAGAGCTGATGACCCCAGTCTTCATGACAGAGAACGAATTTAAGAAAGAGCAAGGTGAGTCCCGATAAGACATAAACTGTTTGTTTAAAGCAGATTTTCTATTCAACGCCAAAGTGTAACAGGGAAATGCAATTAGAAAATTCATAAATAAACATACATTTCTTTTTTAAAATCTCTCAACAGTGTGACTCTTAAAGCTGGAATCCTGGAGATTGTTGTTTGTTGATCAAAATCCAAATGGCTGAGCTTCATTCCAAATGAATGAGAGTCAGCAGGGCTGTTGTGTAAGAAACAAACCAGAACACCTGGTAGAACCTGAGTGGTGCTTATGGATGTAGTACTATCTTATTGATGTAGTACTATGTGTTGGTGAAGGTCTTCTACCAGCTTGTTCTGTCATATCTGCTGGTTAGACACAACACCTTCACTTCTTCTAACTCAACACTACCTGCCTTCTTCTCCCTCATTTGGCTGCTATGATGAAGATGAAAACGCTATGCCCCCTGTCATTTGTCCTGGCAAAGTCCTCCCAGACACCAACCATCCTTATCACACACCACTACAGTCTGCAGGATGTGGAGATTTTGGGGTTTATTGTGTATCTGTGTGAATTTCGCATCATGCATAGATCCCATCACTAAACCTTATTTACAGACAGACTCCGGGAATAAAACCTTCCGGATCTTTCTAGATTTTCCTGGATATCCAAATATGAGCAGCACGGTGGCGCAGTGGGTAGCGCGGTCGCCTCACAGGAAGAAGGTCCTGGGTTCGAGCCCCGGGGTAGTCCAACCTTGGGGGTCATCCTGGGTTGTCCTGTGTGGAGTTTGCATGTTCTCCCCGTGTCTGCGTGGGTTTCCTCCGGGGGCTCCGGTTTCCTCCCACAGTCCAAAGACATGTAGGTCAGGTGAATCAGCTGTACTAAATTGTCCGTAGGTGTGAACATGTGTGTGTGTCGGCCCTGTGATGGTCTGGCGGCCTGTCCAGGGTGTCTCCCCGCCTGCCGCCCAATGATTGCTGGGATAGGCTCCAGCATCCCCGCGACCCTGAGAGCAGGATAAGTGGTTTGGATAATGGATGAATGGATGGATGGATCCACATGTGAACGTATAATGAATTAACCTACCTGTGTCAGCTTTAGTCTCTTCCAGTATAATGCTGTGTATTTGAGATATTTGAATGAAGTCTGAACCTGAGTTACTCATGTCATGTTAAATGTACGGTAGGTGGGGTCATTTTGGCAGGTCTGTTACCTGAATGACTGTTTGGTTATGACAGGGAGCACCATAAAGGTTATGCAGTTAACCATGATGAATAAGTAAAGCACGTCTTCATCATATTAACAGGTAGTGTCTCTGATGAAACTGTGTTTTAAAATGAACAAACCCAGAGCATAATCCATTTACATAAGCAACTTTTCTTCCGAGAACACGTAGAACCTTATCCGATTCTCTCTCCAAAGCTCTTTAACCAAAACCTTTTAACCCATCTCGTCATAAACGGTACACCCGCTACCAGCATTTATACTTTCGTTGCACAAAATGTTTTGCTGCTCAGTGAAAATACCAATTCTGCGACATTAGACGAGCCGATATTTATGGATTTTCTGTCGTTGGTCGATGAACCCGGGTGGCGGTGACAGTTCATAATCATTTAACAAATGCTGATGATGGTTTCTGGTTCTGTTCCCCCTCACTGGGACGCCATGGTGTCCTTTCAGAAACTGGCTGTAACCTCTTTTGAGAAAGAAAATTCATCAACTATTTTAACTGTGTCATCGGCCAAACCATACACATTTTTTCCAGACTCGTATTAAAATGATGTTTTGGTCCCTGCTTAACCCGGATTCAAACTCACCAGCTTGTCCAAATGGACTGCAAGCGGTGAATTTGGGCTGGCTGGTATTGTTCATTTCCATGGCTGACTTAGAAACCAGAGAATGGGCTCATCATCGTGTGTGTGTGTAAATGTGTCCTGTCGGCGGTTTTCCCCCTCTTGATTCTGATCCCGTAGAGGCGCTCTTAAAGAACCAGGGTAAGTTGGTTTTGATAGATGTCTCACCAGCTGTTTGTGCCTTTCAGCCGACCTCACCCCACCCCCCCACACCTCCTCTAATGCTTTGAGCTGCCCCCTCCCTCCCCTCCTGTAGCTGTCTGTCTCCCGTTTGTGATAACACCTGCACCTCCTCCGGGTCTCGTAGTTATCAGACAAACCCACCTGAGCTAACCTGCATCTCTCCGAGGCCTCTGACACTGTCTTCTGCTCCGCCGGGAATGACTGGCGATGCTCCTCATCCACTGAGTGCACTAACTCCCATCCAGTCAGGAGGAGACTATCCCACAGCGGCACCACCACCACCACCGGCCGTCACCTGCATCCTTATTCACACCACATCTCCGTCACATCACCAACGCACTGACACTGCTGGTTGTCTAATGCATGGTGGATATATGCTCCAGGTTTCGAACACTGTTCTGACACGAGGGAAATGAAACGGTGTGTGTGACTCGATCAGGATTAAATCAGTGCAGTGGGAAGCATCTGTTCATTCCAGAATCACCTTTTCAGCATTTTTGTTGTTGTTGCTGAAATAGCACATCAAGCACCCCCCCCTCCCCAATAGAGGACTGTAGGATATGTTTTCTGTTGTAGGAATCATCCCCGTGGTGTTAGAACCTGTAGGGCTACCTAGTCGATGATTGAACATTGAAATTGTAAATTTTCTACAAATTGAATTCACAAAGAGTTGTTCTCTGTGAATCTCCCCCTGGTACGGATACAGCAGAGTTCTTTATGCAGGGCTGAGGGACGATCTGGACTGACGGGTGTTTTTGCTGGAAACCCGTTTAGGTCAGCTGATGGGCATGAACGAGATCATGGAGAAGCTGACGCTGGCAGACAAATGTCAGAATGAACACGCCATCGTCCAGAGGGTGACCGCTGCCGCCAACCTCAGCAGGGTGCCCTGCGGCTCGGATAAGGAGTGCAGGTGAGAGATTCTGGAAGCTGGATGTAGTGCAGCCTGACCTCTCCTAGCAAACACTGACAAGACCTGAAAACATCTGACACTTCTATAAATCAGCTGATTTGATAACAGGAAATGTGTTCATTAGATGTTTTTATACAAAGTGCCTCGTAATATGGTAACAATCACGAATGACTAGACTCGCTAGCCCTTGGCTAACGGGTCGGACCCTTTAGTCGACTGGTTAACGTAGTTGCCCGTGGTGCGGGAGACTCAAGTTCGGTTCCCGGCTGCCCCCCGAATTCACTACAATATTATAAATACACAAATGTTCAGTATGGTTGGTGAAATTAGAGTCTGACTGCTAACCATGACAGTTTCACTGTCGTCCTTTGCACATGAAGTTGCTCTGCACTCACGTCAAAGTGACAACAGATCATTCTGCAGGTTCATACAGTCAGTGAACATGTGCTCCATTTATAACCCATCAGTACTGGAAGTAGAACCAAATATTCAGCCTTGATTTTTATTTCAACTTTCACAAATATTATTACAGTTTTGTTTTCTGCAGGGCATTTAAATCCCTTTTAAAAATGATCTGTCAGTCTTAATACAAAAATGATCTGTAAAATTCACTCAAAAGCCACATGAAATGACCTGTTAGCTCACCAGGATGCTGTTTTATGCAACATCTGTGAAATCTAAAACATGGTGACTGATTCTCTCACTTGTGTATCTTTTGCACTTTTACTTCCAACCTTCACTGCTTTGACCTCTGAACTTTGACCTCAGTCCTGCGGTTCCTCCTGCTGACCTTCCTGTCCACAGGTTCGCTGGGCGGACAGTCACCAGCGGCAGCTTGGTTCTGGTGACGGTGGCGACCAGAGAGGAGGGTGCCGCCCAGCTTACGGTGAACTGTGAGAAGATGCTGATCGGCACCATGCTGGTGAAGGATGTCCTCCTGGCCCTGACGCAGTGACGCCTCACCATGTGACCTCTCACCTCTGCCCTCCACCCCGCCTGGCTCACACGTCTGTCTCCACGCTTAGGAAAAAAACGAAACAGGCTTTTCTGTCTCTCTGGAAGCTTTGTCAGTGTGAGAATCTCTCGAGAATTCACTTTCTAATGCTTTATTCTGTTTCAAGGCCACTGCTTTTAGAAATCACCTCCAGAAACTGTCGTTAAAAACAAACAAACGGCCGAATGTCAGAGCTGTACGCCATTTGTATGACAATCAGACAAGAGCTGTGTTGGACTGATGGTTGTTAAAGCAAAAGCTGTTAATGAACATTAGCTGCAGTTTTTTTTTGGTTTTAAGTGGCTTGATAAAGACTGGGGGCTGGTGGTCATTGAGGTGTTTCAGTTAAATGAGAATGAAGTCTACAGACAGAGAAAACAGGGTTGAGATTACAATGGCAACATCTGGTTTGATCCCTTCACACACTGAGAACAAACATACGCATCAGGTCCCAGGGTTCAGAATTAAAAGCTGCAATCAGTAAAAAGTTGCTCTAGGGAACATCAGTGACCAGTAGGAAGTCCAATAATTGGACTAACGTTCTTTCGAGCGACGGTGGCCCACAAGTGACACAACTAATGCTCAGATGGTCTCACAGTTACCCCAGCTAGCCAACACAGCTAGCCAACATAGAAACCCCACAGAAATGTAGAGGGAAGCGGGGCCATGTTATAACTTACCATGCATGGCTATATGTTGATGACACTGCTGCTTACTTGTCATATTGTAGTACAGCCAGACTGGCATTGGTTTTTATCCCTTTATGTTCACAAAACTTTTGCCCCCTCAAAATTGAAAATGACATTTATTGTGCTGTTGGAGTAACAGTTGTCATGTCATATTTTTGCAAGATGAAAAGACGTTAATGCTTTAGAGTTGTGTTGTGATGCTGGTTCCTTCATATTGGAAAGCTGAGACGTGTAATGAGATAAATGTCGCTAGATGTCTAATAATGTGACTAAATATCAGTAAAATGAACATTAGAACATAACAAAAGAACACAGTTTTGTGGAAGGACATTAGCTTGCTAAAGAATTGGGCGCCCCCTACTGGTTAATGTACCAAAGTAAAGATTCTGGGCCAGAACGCAGGTAAAGTCTGGTTAACCTTTTAAAGCTGTTGTTTTATCAACAACTCTGTTCAACCCCCCCCCCCCCCCCCGATACAGGCTGGTCATTTTTTGCTATGATTAAGTCAACATTTTACTGATTGCACTTTTAATGGCAATGTCCTGAATGTGTTATCCTCTGTTCCCAGAATGCAAGTGTCTGTTTCATCTGTCGTTGGTTAGATTTACAGTTTAACTTCAGTGCGTAGCTTCTGTTGAATGAGGCGTTTATGAATAAGTGGGAAACGCATAACTGTTACTGTATGTATTACAAATTCTCATCTGTAATACAGCATAGGGTGTGTGTGTGTGTGTGTGTGTGTGTGTGTGAGATTATACACTGGCATGACATGTGGTCAGTCATTAAAGTAAATAATGATTCCAGTTGGGAGTTGTTTCTCCCAACCCTCACCTTTCACCTCTGAACGGATGGTACTCTGTATGACTTCATCAAAGGTCCTGCCAGTCTATCAAACTAATCGTTAACATTTTCAGCCAACATTTAACTCATTTAAGATGTTCTTAATGACCCCCGTGGGTCCAGACAGACTCCTGCCTGCCCGGACAGCACATGACACTGGACCCCAAATCCTGCTGCTCCTTATTTATTATTTATTTAGTGCACCGTCACCACGCCTGTCTGAAGGGGCTCCTACAGAATGAGGCTGGGGCCCCATGAAAGCCCCCCACCCCCACTAAAGCTTAACATTTGGTGTCATGTGACCTCGTCCTCATCTTTACGCCGTAGCAACTTGGTTGGGACTGGTTAGGACAGACGGTGGCCGTTGAGAGTTAAAATGCTGTCGGTCAAGATTCTTTTCATGCCTTTCAGAAGAAGGTGATGTTTTCAGCTCGCAGGATCAGCGTTACAGGAGACTAACCCTCTGCAACTGTTGTGTTGTGTATGTCTTATCGTAAGTCCTTATTTCTCTGTTCATTTATTTATTGTTTCTCAGCTGTTGGAAAACTGAATGGAGATGTGTGACCGCTTGTCAGGGTCGTTTTTTCTTCTGGTTGTGTTTTGTTTCATTAAAGTCTTAGTAAGAAGGCGACGAGCGCTTCGTTAATCTGGTGAAAACTGGTTCCACAAATCATAGTCCATAACATGAGCATTACAGATCAGTTCGGCAGTGGATGTATCAATACCGGCTTTCTCTTTCAGGCGTTATCATATCTGCTGTGTGGTTGTGAAATGTGGTCCTGAAATATTACAACTTTATTTATTATACAAATAAAGATATTAAGATGGAAAACATCTACTGTGTCCTGTCCAAAAACAAACGTTTTCACACAGAATTGGATAACGTCAACAGAAACACAAGGCTTTCTGGGGGGAGGTGAACGGCTCAGCCAGTCAGCCAGCCAGTCAGTCAGTCAGCCAGTCAGCCAGTCAGTCAGTCAGCCAGTCAGTCAGCCAGCCAGTCAGTGAGTCAGCCAGTCAGTCAGTCAGTCAGCCAGTCAGTTAGTCAGCCAGTCAGTTAGTCAGCCAGCCAGTCAGTCAGTTATAGATTACTGACATGTGGCTGTTGAGTGAGACACATACACCGGAGCTGGAGATCTGTGGGGTTTATTTTTCTTCAGAGTAAGAAGACAAAAACAGCCATTAGTCACATCTGCCTGGTCCTCTGCATCTCTCCATACAGCATGTGATGACTGCACACTAGAAAACTGTATCCACAATATAGTAAAACGAAGTGCCATGAAAACACTGTAAAACACATTTATTATAGTACAGATCATTAAATTATATTACCCACAACAACCCATTTTCTTTTATAGGGCAAAAACATTCGAACCGTGGGCTAAAATGAATACTTCAATTTAGCACACCTTCACAGTAACGAGAGGGAAACGCAGGCGTCGGTCACGGTCTTGTCCTCTGCCTTTTGAGGTGGCTGATCTTTGCTATTACAGTTACAGTTACTGTTACTATTACTATTACTGTTTCTATTACTGTTACTATTACTTTTACTGTTACTATTACTGTTACTATTACTTTTACTATTACTGTTACTTTTACTGTTACTATAACTGTTACTATTACTGTTACTGTTACTATTAGTATTACTGTTACTATAACTGTTACTATTACTGTTACTATTACTGTTACTTTTACTGTTACTATTACTGTTACTGTTACTATAACTGTTACTATTACTGTTACTGTTACCATTGTTATTACTATTGATCATTGCTCGCTACCATGCCGAACAGGTGTTGGGTAGCGTTCTGCACATCAAATAATTTAAGAAATCTCGAACTAAAATGTGATATACTGCCGAATAAACTTACGGAACCGGCCAGGAGAGCAAGGTGGCTGCAGGCCACCAGGCGGCAGGACATGTCAGGACCTTTATGGAGCCTACATCTCGACATGTGCATGTGTGTAGTACAATAGTCAGGAATCCCTGTATCCCCACTAGCGCCCCTATATTGCAACACTTACGGTAAAAAGACGTTTCGCTCGTTCCCGTCCACTGTAAGAAATGAGGCGAAATAAAGCACGCAGACATAAAGCAGGAAGAATATTCACATTTTAATCCAATCACAGGCGACACTGCGACACAAATCAAATGCATTGTCGCCTCCATAGCAACCAATACCATGCCGTGTGTGCGTTGTCCGTCTGTGTGAGCCGTTAGCTGAGCTAGCGTCCGCTCTGCTAGCTGTCAACAATGCCAACACGTGCTTCTGCAGAAACGTCAAAAGAACCAGTGAAGAAGAAAGTAACACACAGCCAGAACTAAACCAGACTTTAACGGTGACGTCACACCGTCCACAGCTCCGCCGGAGCCTGGCCGGCCCCCCAAACCGAGAACCAGCGCAGCCAGAACCCCGCAGCTCCAGGACCGGGACTGCTGAAACCGCCAGCATACATGTTTCGGTTCTACGCTGTAATCCTTTTTGTCCTATTTTAATTCGTGTTAACACGTAAACATATTACGAAAAGAACTACCGGAATAAATATTGCACAGCCGATGAGCGTTTATGACATGAAACAGGCTGGTACTGTCTCATAAAGAGCTCACTGGACTCCCTGGACTACCTCGCTCCTTATTTGTTGAGCACGTCCCCTGCCGTTGAGTGTTTCTTTTAACAAAGTCATATGTATATATCATATACATCATATATGTATGTGTGTGTGTGTGTATATATATATATGTTAGGGATTGAGAAATGGCCATTAAAAGTTTAGAATAACCCCCCCACCTCCTATTTTTTAGTTTAAATACAATGTGGGTTTACACCACCAAGTCAGTAGGTGGCGCTGCAGCGCTTTCTGGTGATCAGTACGAAAGAGAGCAACGCTTCCTTAAGCCAGACCGGAAGTAAACTGGCGCACGCTTGAGAGACCACGTATTTTCGTCGTGCCTCTTCGATCCACAGGTACCGTAAAAAGATATTATCAACTCCCCGGTTTAGTCTTAGACAAACGGCGTAGTCCAGACAGGATTCCGCTGTGGTGTTTTAGTGCGAACGTGATAAGAATGTTATGTTTTGGGTCGATGCTTAATTGTCTCGACTTGCTGAGGGTAACAAACGCCATGCTAGCTAGTAGCTGGGCTAGCCCAGTAACGTGGGATCCTGTCACAGTAGATAGTAAACATCTCATAGTAATGTTTGGGTGATACATGGAGATGTGGGTTATGTTGTAAGAAAAGTGGTAATGTCACTCAAAAGATGGTGGAATCAAGTGCAACTGGACTTGGTATTTATCCGTGAAGACGTGTCGCCTCTCATCCAAGAGGCTTCCTCACTTCGGGCCTTTCTGACTAGACCAAGCTGGTCTGACTGGCTGCTGATGAGACTCAGCATGTATCCTCTAGGAGGCGCTGTCAGAGCTATTGATATGCGTGGCTCTTTTGTGTACCGATGTTTGGCCGCGCCTGTCGCCATCGGAGCTATTGATGTGCATTTGTTTAGCAGCGACGGTGGTTGGGGGTGTTAGTTTCGACTTCCTTATTCAGTGGTCATGAGAGTTGTTGGAGCCGTTAGTGAGCGACTGTTGTTCTTGGAGGCTCGGCTTCTTGAGTCTCCTGGGTAGAGATGAAAGGACGGCATTGTAAGTAGGAGATAGGTGGTGTTGCAGACCTCCTCCTCTGTTGAGGGATGGTTTTTCCAGTTTCACATAGATGGCTTCCTTCACCCCTCTTCCAAACCATCTATCTTCCCTGTCCAAAATGTGTACGTTGCTGTCCTGGAAGGAGTGTGTCTTCTCCTTTAGGTGTAGATAGACTGCTGAGTCTTGTCCTGAGGAGTTTGGCCTTCTGTGTTGGGCCATCCGTTTGTGTAGTGGTTGTTTGGTTTCTCCTATGTATAGGTCAGTGCAATCCTCATTGCATTGTACAGCATACACCAGATTGCTTTTCCGGGTGTGTGGTACACGGTCTTTGGGATGAACCAGTCTTTGTCGGAGTGTGTTGCTGGGTTTGAAGTATACCGGGATGTGGTGTTTGTTGAAAATTCTCCTGAGTTTCTCTGAGACCCCAGAAACATACGGGATGACTATGTTATTCCTTCTGTTCCTTTTCTCCTCGTCGCTCACCTGGTTGGTCTTTTTGGACCGTGTTGCAGTCTTCACAAAGGTCCAACTGGGGTAGCCACAGGTTTTTGAAGCTTCCCTCAGGTGTTTGTGTTCTTCTCGTTGGGCCTGAGTGCTGCTGGGCACATTGTCAGCTCTGTGTTGCAGAGTTCTGATGACGCTCAGTTTGTGTTCCAGCGGGTGGTGTCAGTCGAAAAGTAGATATTGGTCTGTGTGTGAGTAGGTTTCCTATAAACCCCAATGTGGAGGCTCCTGTCTTCCCCAATGTGGATGTCACAGTCCAAGAAGGGCAAACTGTTGTTCTTTACGTCTTCCCTTGTGAACTTAATGTTCTTGTCCACTGAGTTGATGTGTTTGGTAAACGCTTGCACCTCTTGTGTTTGGATTTTGACCCATGTGTCATCCACATATCTGAACCAGTGGGTCGGAGGTGTTCCTCTGAAGGAGTTCAGGGCCCTGTGTTCTACCTCTTTCATATATAAGTTGGCCACAATGGGTGATACTGGTGAGCCCATTGCACAGCCGTGTTTCTGTCTGTAAAACTGGCCCCTGAATTGGAAATATGTAGTGTTCAGGCAAAGGTCCAGTAGTTGGCAAATCTGGTCTGGGCTGAGGTTGGTCCTATTGTGAAGGATGTCGTCCCGTAGCAAACGTTGCCTCACAGTTTCCAAATCCTCCATGGTTGGGATGCAGGTGAATAACGAGGTCACATCGTAGGATACCATGGTTTCATTAGGTTCCAGTTTTACACCTTGGACCTTGTCCACGAAGTCAATGGAGTTTTGGATATGGTGAGGTGTTTCGCCCACTAAAGGGGTCAAGATGTTGGCTATATGTTTGGCAGTGTTGTACGTGACCGAGTTTATGCTGCTGATGATATAGCTCAATAGCTCCGATAACGACGGGCGCGGCCAAACATTGGTACACAAAAGAGCCACTCATATCTATGGCTGTTAGCGACGGGCGTTGGTAAACATCAGATCACAAAGAGCCATGGACATCTATAGCTCTGACGACCTCTAGAGCAGTGGTTCTCAATCTTTTTGGGGTCCTGGACCCCCTGCGTATTGTTGATCTACCCTGAGGACTCCTCCACCTGATCTTGGGGGAGGGGGGTTGCAATTTGATAGAAACAGTAGAAACTGCATTTTAAATTGCATTATAGCATTTATTCACTCTTTGGGGCAAAAATAAGAGCTTTCAGTTGTTACTTAGATATAGTTAACAAAACAGAATTCTTATGCAGTAACTTTCAGATATATGTAACAACACAGAATATGTATTCAGTAACTTTCAGATATATGTAACAAAACAGAATATGTATTCAGTAACTTTCAGATATATGTAACAACACAGAATATGTATTCAGTAACTTTCAGATATATGTAACAAAACAGAATATGTATTCAGTAACTTTCAGATATATGTAACAAAACAGAATATGTATTCAGTAACTTTCAGATATATGTAACAAAACAGAATATGTATTCAGTAACTTTCAGATATAGTTAACAAAACAGAATATGTATTCAGTAACTTTCAGATATATGTAACAACACAGAATATGTATTCAGTAACTTTCAGATATATGTAACTAAACAGAATATGTATTCAGTAACTTTCAGATATATGTAACAAAACAGAATATGTATTCAGTAACTTTCAGATATATGTAACAAAACAGAATATGTATTCAGTAACTTTCAGATATATGTAACAAAACAGAATATGTATTCAGTAACTTTCAGATATATGTAACAAAACAGAATATGTATTCAGTAACTTTCAGATATATGTAACAACACAGAATATGTATTCAGTAACTTTCAGATATATGTAACAACAGAATTTTTATGCAGTAACTTTTAACAATGCAAACGGGAGCGAGATCTCTCATTAAAATACAATAAATTACACTTGTGAAACAGATGTAATTAGAGAAAAAAGTCCTGTTACCCTTTATAGTTTAGGTAGATAAAGGTCTCAGTCACATTTGAGTAAAATAATCCTATTTCTATAAATGTCATAGGATCTTTTTTTTAAAGAGATTTTATTTTCACGGACCCCTTGCAATTACACCACGGACCACTAGGGGTCCGCGGACCCCCGGTTGAGAAACGCTGCTCTAGAGCAGCGTTTCTCAAACCTCTCCTGGAGGACCACTTGAATCAGCTGTGTTGGAGCAGGGAGAGATCTAAAACATGCAGGACAAGTGGTCCTCCAGGAGAGGTTTGAGAAACACTGCTCTAGAGGATAAATGCTGAGTCTCATCAGCAGCCAGTCAGACTAGCTTGGTCTAGTCAGAAAGGCACGAACTGAGGAAGCCTCTTGGATGAGAGGCGAAACGTCTTCACAGATATATACCAAGTCCAGTTAGACTTGATTCAACTCCTTTGGATCACCATGACTTGGATGAATGAGAACATTCACAGACATCATTTGCTGCCGCTCCGGATATCCGCTTGGTCTGGAGCCGGTAACATTTACAAGACCAGAACACTGTAGTAGCAAGCAAGCAGTAGCAACGCTAACGTTGCCACGTGTTCAGCAGAATTAACCACTCTGCACTTAAGTATCTTTCCCTTTGGCCAAAATATTACTGACAAAAAGGAGACTGCTAGGTTGTTTGGCCACTTCTGAAATGATACTGATGTCCTATCTCTGAGGTACCACCAAGATGGAGATCAGGTCAGAGTTTAACTTGACATTTTGTTCATGTGTTATGTACTGTACACTGGTGAGATCTTTTCATAGTGTCAATACTACAAACGTGTTAACTTCAACTGCCTTTTTCTACTGAAAGTATTTGAAGTCCTGTAGTCTCCATGTTGTACTGGGTTCCCATCCCATATGTTTGGATGGAATGTCCGTGCAGTATCCTCATACTATGTTTTTTCATTTCAGATTCTTGCTGACGGAGTTGTCACTTTGAAGGACGACTTTGCTGTTCTGAGTGCATAACTTATAACTCCATCTTTCACACGGGGGAAAAAAACGGCTGTCGGCAGAAGATGTGGCAAATTCTTGTGTGACGTCAAATGTCAGAATTCACATTGGTAAGTATTATTGAGTCAGTAGTCAGTTCTCCATTACATGAATGCTTAAGGAATCAGACATTAGATAGTGTTAGTTTTTATAGTTTTATTGTATCTAAAGTAACAAAAGAGGTTTAATAACAGATATATGATATGTTCCCTGCAGAGAGAGTGATAGGTAGGCACCTAGAACCGGTACCACATTCTGGATGGCCCACTTCCTCTGCGCCTGGTGAAGGGCCTGAAGGATGAGAGAGAGAACAGAGAAGAGGCCATAATTGACCGAATTGTACACGTTTGTGGGGCATTAATGAACATGTCTGGCAGTTTTATGTACAACAGTGATTAAATCTTAAAGTAAAGGTGTAATAAATGTGCCATAGTTTAATTGGCTGATCCTCAGGGCAAAATACAGTGTGTTATTTTCAATATGCAACTTGTTCTTACACAAGAACTAATTCTTGCATTCTGACTGTACCAGCCGTTGATTGTCTGTCCATAGGCCGCTGATTTACTTCAGTGCTGCTCTACTGGTGCACACACTATCACCCTGCCTCTGCTGCATGATGTGCCACCTCCTCTGCAATAACATGTACATCTGTTTACATAGTCTGTGTTGCACAATGTTTTGAGCACATGTTTTTTTTATCCCTAATACTATTGGTATGAATTTAAATAAAGTTACAAATTTTACATAGTTAATACTGTAACAAGGTGTTAAAGTATGTGTTACATATAACCAATGTGGACGAATGTGTTACTTTAAACATGCTGTGAGTACACAAGTTTCATTTAAAAATTTCAGTTCAATATTAAAAAAAAAAAATATGTAACTTGCAGTCATGACTTATTTGTTGCCATTTTTACAATCTGATACAAAATAAAACCACCTACCTGTGCATGTGGAATGACCAAAACCTTTCCATTACACTGACTGCATTACTGATGAACTCCTCATCTCTTGTGACCCTGAATATCAGGCAAGCCCGAGGAGTCCATGTGATGAAATCAGCATATGCCTGTTGGGTGACAAACATCTGCATCTGGACGTAATAAACAAAGCCAATGTACATGCAATTTCAGTATACATGCAATTTCAATTGACTAGGGGCTCCTTTTTGTCTGGCCTCTACCTTTGACCTGCCCAGTATGGTTAGACCTTCTGGATGCAAATGCTCCCACCGGTATAGCTCTCTGGGTCATGGAGACACATAAGCTTCTCTACCATGTCAAGGCGGCAGCCATAAGAGGAGACCATACAGCTGGCACATATACAATCAAATGCATTGCAAGCCTCTTGGCAATCCAAAGGAGTTGAATCAAGTGCAGCTGGACTTGGTATATATCCGTGAAGACGTTTCGCCTCTCATCCAAGAGGCTTCATCAGTTCGTGCCTTTCTGACTAGACCAAGCTAGTCTGACTGGCTGGTGATGAAACTCAGATATTTATCCTCTTTGGAGTCGTTATCAGAGCTATTGATGTCCATGGCTCTTTGTCTTCCGATGTGCAGCAACGCCCGTCGTTATCAGAGGTATTGATGTGCGTGGCTCTTTGTGATCCGATGTTACGCAGCGACGGTCGTTGGGAGTGTTAGTTTCGACTTCGTTAGTGCTCCATTCAGTGGTCCTGAGTCATTGGAGCCGTTAGTGACCGACTGTTGTTCTTGGAGGCTAAGCTTCTTGAGTCTCCTGGGTAGAGATGAGGACAGCAACGTACACATTTGGACAGGGAAGATAGATGGTTTGAAAGAGGGGTGAAGGAAGCCATCTATGCGAAACTGGAAAAACCATCCCTCAACAGAGGAGAAGGTCTGCGACACCACCTATCTCCCACTTACAATGCCTCCTTTCATCTCTACCCAGGAGACTCAAGAAGCCTAGCCTCCAAGAACAACAGTCGGTCACTAACGGCTCCAATGACTCATGACCACTGAATGGAGCACTAATGAAGTCGAAACTAACACCCCCAACGACCGTCGCTGCTTAACATCGGATCACAAAGAGCCACGCACATCAATAGCTCTGACAACGACTCCTCGAGGATAAATTGTGAGTCTCATCACCAGCCAGTCAGACTAGCTTGGTCTAGTCAGAAAGGCACGAACTGATGAAGCCTCTTGGATGAGAGATGAAACGTCTTCACGGATATATACCAAGTCCAGTTGCACTTGATTCAACTCCTTTGGCTAACCATGACCTGGATGAATGAGAACATTCACAGACAAGCCTCTTGGCACTAATATTTACAATGTAGTCCTTAATCTGTCTCTAGATGTAGGATTATTACACCAAATCTTGAAGCACTATGCATTTTTACAATCTGATACAAAATAAAACCACCTACCTGTGCATGTTTCAGCTCCTGACGTTTTGGAAAAATGTGGAATGACCAAAACCTTTCCATTACACTGACTGCATTACTGATGAACTCCTCGTCTCTCCAGACGCTGAATATCAGGCAAGCCTGAGGAGCCCATGTGATGAAATCAGCATATGCCCGTTGGGTGACAAACATCTGCATCTAGACCTAAAAAACAAGAGACACGCAAGCTTTTCTACCACGTCAAGGCGGCAGCCATAAGAGAAGACCGTACAACTGGCACATATACAATCAAATGCAATGCAAGCCTTTTGGCACTAATATTTACAACGTAGTCCTTAATCTGTCTCTATTAAACCCCATCCTAACACAAGCCTCTGATTTAAAAAGAACAGCAGCCACATGGGAACACGACTCACCCAGACTGAAAAAAAGAAGCAGAAACAGTAGTTATGGAAATACAAAGTGTGAAATATATCAAGCTTAATATTCATAGGCACTCCAGATACACCGCTTATCCTGCCATGCAGTCGCAATGACCTTTCAGAACCGTCCCGTCCCCCTGCACCCCAACCCAGGTCTGACAAGGCTCTTCAGTAACCCTCCAGGATGGCTTCACATCGCAGCGAAATCAATAAATGCCGCACCCTGACATTTTGTGATGTAATACCACCCCCACAAATCCACTGGTAAGAAAAGTGTGAACCTCCAGGGACCTGCTGGAGTTCTTCAGGTTGCAGTGCCAGTAGATCCCTGTGGGATATAGCACATCGCCAAAACACAGGCTAACAGCACTGGAAACTGCATGGAATTCACTCATTTCCGTCTTAACATGCTAAGACATACTAGTCTTTTATATCATAGCGTTAATGAACGTAGGACACAGCACAGACCGCAGGCTGACCGTAGGATACTGATATTACAGTCAGTTTGCGTAATCATATTACATGACATTCCAGTCATTTAGCCAGCACTTTTATCCAAAGCGACTTACAATAAGTGCATCATTTAACATAGGAAATCAGGAGACCTACTAGTCATCAGAGGTCATAAGTGCATCTAAACAAGCATCTAAGAGCAAAACCAGTGCTACAGTAAAAGTGCAAGAAAGACTTTTTTTTTTTAAATGAGTGAATACAAGAAGTGCTAGGAACAAGTAACAGGGTAGTAGTTCTTAAAGAGGTGAGTTTTCAACCTGCGCCGAAAGATGGGCAGCGAGTGTCTTACCTGGAGACTCGACCAGCTTTCCCCCACGCTGACTCCGCCCATGCCACGCCACGCCCCCAACTATGACTAGACACTGATTATATCTATTAAAAAAAGATTTCAGGGAAAATAAAGACGAAGAATAAAATAAGAAATGTGGCTCAGCTACATAATATACATACATAATACATACATACACCACACATATAATACATAATACATACATACATAATATATATACATACACATAATACATACTATATACATACACACATAATGCATACATACATACATACATACATACATACATACACATACATACATACGTATAATACACAATACATACATAATACATAACGTAGTGTCTACATTACAGTATGTCATGGTGATGACATACCCTGTGAAAAGTCACATTTCAACACTCTGCAACCAACTGGAAATGAAAGACTCCCTGTTCGTTCACTGCTTCACCTGGATGACACCACCTTAACCATTTCTGACCTGATCACTTTTAACCTTGACCTCCACCCCTGGCCCCAAACATACCCTTCACCCTTCACCCTTAACCCTTTAACCCTTACCTTAATCTAATGTTAGACCTGGTTGAAATGACGCACAAGTAGGGAGCCCTGGAAATGGAAAAAAAAAGAAAACAAACAGCCACCAAATTTGACCCACAGGGCGAGGGTGGGGTTTAATCCAGTCAAGTTAAGTAGGGTGGGAAATATTTCTACGAAAGAAATATTGTTTGAATGTACTTAGATGCACTGCAGTGAAATTAATGTGGATCATGTGTAAAAAACAAAACTATTGATCATTGCAACTTCTGGTAGAAAATACTTACATTTTAAGACGCACCCCAGGCCTGCAGCAACTCGAGGAGATCCGTTTCCTTTGGAATCCATTAGCCAATCAGCAGCGTGGGAAAAGGAAGTGGCTTTTCTACCCCCTGCGACCAGAAAAGGGCGCCGCGGTGACACAAAACAGCTTGACTGCCTCCATTTTTTTTCACTCCTTGGTTAGAGGGTTAGAGGGTTAGAGAGGGGGTGTCTGGGTAGTGTAGCGGTCTAGTCCGTTGCCTACCAACACGGAGATCGTCGGTTTGAATCCCCGTGTTGCCTCCGGCTTGGTCAGGCGTCCCTACAGACAAAATTGGCTGTGTCTGCGGGTGGGAAGCCGGATGTGGTTATGTATCCTGGCCGCTGCACTAGCGCCTCCTCTGGTCGGTCGGGGCACCTGTTCGGGAGGGAAAGGGGAACTGGGGGGGAATAGCGTGATCCTCCCATGCGCTACGCCCCCCTGGTGAAACCCCTCACTGTCAGGTGAAAAGCAGCTGCTGGTGACTCCACATGTGTCGGAGGAGGCATGTGGTGGTCTGCAGCCCTCCCCGGATCAGCAGAGGGGGTGGGGCAGCGACAGGGAAGAGTGGGGTAATTGGCCAAGTACAACTGGGGGGGGGGGGGGTAAATCCAAAAAAAAAAGTCCGGTGACATGTAGGTCAGGGGACTCAGCCACACTAAATTGTCCCTAGGTGTGTGTGGGCCTTGTGTGATGGCTGGCGGCCTGTCCAGGGTGTCTCCCCACCCGCCGCCCAATGACTGCTGAGATAGGCTCCAGCATCCCTGAGAGCAGGATCAGCAGTCTGGATAATGGATAGCGGGAGCTACTCTGCCTGTACTACAAATTAAAACACTGCGTTCCCTCCCGTTTGTACTTATATCAAACACAGGATTCTGAGTTAAGTCAAACGTATTTAGGGTTGGCTTAGCTTTTCTAAGTTTTTACGATCACAGCTTGTACATACATCTTTTTCCTCCCTTTCCGTTCCTCCTTTTTTTTTCAAACAATATTTTTTATTACTTTTTCAGTAACAAAAACAATCCTTATATTATACATTATTTACAAAATGATTACACAACAACACCTAAACAAACTATTTCCTCTGCAAAGGTTTTTTCAGATATTAAGAAAGAAGCACAATCCTGCTACAGCTGGACCATGTGAGGTTATATAATATGTAAATAATAGTCTCGATTTTTTTTTTTTTTGCAAACAATCGTTTTTAATACTTTTTCAGGAACAAAAACAGTCCTTTTTAAACCTGGAACAGCTTGTCAGAAAGAGGACCAGAACGAGGAACATCTCCTTTAGACTACTGGAATACTGGAAAACATGACAAACATAACAGAGTAGAGGCCTAAGTGTGTTTAGCGCAAAAATATAACTGCATTAACAAAATTAAAGTTCTAGAAATTATTCAAAAATCCACTCATCTCATCTCATCTTCAGCCGCTTCTCCAGGGTCGGGTTGCGGTGGCAGTAAGCTACGTAGGGCACTCCAGACATCCCTCTCCCCAGCAACGCCCTCCAGCTCCTCCTGGGGGATCCCAAGGAGTTCCCAGGCCAGATTGGACATGTAGTCCCTCCAGCAAGTTCTGGGTCTACCCCGGGGTCTCCTCCCAGTTGGCCGTGCCCGGTAAACCTCCAAAGGAAGGCGCCCAGGAGGCATCCTAATCCACTCAATCAAAAAATCTACTCAATACAAGTAATAAAGTAAATGTAAATAAAATGTATTTTAGCTGGATTATGGTGGTTGCTTTCATTTATTGTTTGGAGACAGGTAAGAAAAAGTATGACAGCAATACAAGGATAAAGATTCCAGTTGAACAGTGTTGTCAGTAATACAACTTGTAGTACAAAATACAACTGCAGCTTGGTGGTTAAAAACTACAACATGTTCAAAGCTGAAAAAAAACCTCCTATTCACATTATCTAAGAATGTTTGCTTGAAGACTTTGCACATTCTGCAACATTCAGCTTCCTGCCACTGTTACACATTCTTGCCAAGTTATTTGCTGCTCTGGCGATGCTGTTGGGAGACTGCAGGGCTGCAAGGTCGGTTAACATTCGCTTGAGATCACCATTATTTGGATATTCTGGTTCAGAAGAGGTCTGTGGCACGAGCTGCAGGTATGGATGTTCCAAGAGCTCAGTGATAGAGATTCGCTCTTTGGGGTTTCTTACCAGACATCTCTTCAGCACATCCAGAAGATCTCCCTCTGCAATGTCGGGAAATTCAATTTCATGAGATGGATCGACAATGGCACACAACTTGGTAATATGATTGGTGATGCTTTGGAATGGAGTTTTCCCATAGGTCATGCAGTACAGGATGCATCCCAGAGACCACACATCCCCTTTGGGACTAAGCTTCGTACTCGCTTTTCCTGGTTTGGATGATGTGTCTGCAATGGCTTCAGGTGCCATATAGTTAAGGGTCCCTACACATGAGTCCTTCATAATGCTTGTTACATCTGGTTGTATGCAGTTAGCTATGCCAAAGTCAATCAACTTGAGTGACGCATTCACAATGACAAAATTGGCTGGCTTCAAGTCACTATGGACAATTCCATGTTTATGGATGGTATGGACAGCCTCCAGCATACTCTTCCAGTAAAATTTCCTCTCCAATGGGTTAACAGCCTTGCGTTTCCTCAACCAGGTGTTAAGGTCCAGGTTACCACACTCCATCAGCATGTATATGTAACTGTTTGTTATTTCATAGTCAAACAGCTTGATTATCTGGTCACTGTATTGCTGCAGCTGATTCAGATGCTCAATCTCATTCTTGTAACTCTCTATAGTCTGAGCATCAGCCTCCTCAAGGTTTACATACTTCACAGCGAACAGCTGCTTTTTGTGGTCCAGGACCTGATAAACCTTGCTAGATCCACCTCGTCCAATCATTTTTAGGATGAAGAATTGTTTGCCTTTGATAGTGATGGATTCGTTGGACAAAGAGGTGAGGGTGTCCCGTGGGGTTGGGGGATATGACATCTGTTTGGGACGCGTGCAGGGTTTCTGGGCTTGGGCTGCTCTGTGCACTACAGAAGCTGCAACTTCAGGGTGTCTCTTTGGAATATGAGTGACATAGTTATCAACCTGGGGATTTTTGTAGTTTTGGGGTGCCTGGCAGACCATAGTTGGATTTAGTCTTGGCAGGAGAGGAAGGGATGGGGTAGGAATAGAGTCCAGCAAACGAGGCAGAGGTCGGGGGTCAGGGGGTGTCATGTACTTCTCCTGAGGAGAAATATGATGGCTAACAGCAGCTGGCATCTTCCACTCTGGCAAAGGCTCCTTGTTAGCAGGTTTAGTTTGTTCAGTGGACTGGTCTACTGACGCTTGAGTCGGAACCTGTAACTCATGGTTCCCACCACAAGTTGCCACGTATAGTGGAGCATCAGCATGCAGGTCTCGTGTTCTTTCTTCCCTCTTGGTTGGTATGTGCCGTTTCTCCCTAGCTTTGAGGCTACATATGGCCACTTCCAGGAGCTCGGATGGTTGAGCATTTAATACCTGGGCCTTGTGTAGAATTGAAGTGGCTTTGTTGAAATTACCTTGAGAGACTTCAAATTGGGCGTGCGCTATGTGCACAAAGGCAAAGCCTTTGAAATTTGATCTTGCAATTATGAAGTGGTCCTGTGCTTCATCTGGATCTTCAATCCCCTTGAGTTCTGCATATCTCACCAATATTCTGGCATAGCTCTTATTCTTGCTGAATTTTCTAATTGGAAGCCTGAAGAAGACTCTGGAATAGTAGTCTTTAAGCTTAATGAGGAGGTTGCGATCAGTGTAGGGGTTGCCGCACTTCTCCAAGTTGAGCAGATATGTCCAACATGATGCAGGGGAATTTGAACTGATGATCTGCTCAAATTTGGAAGTGGATTTTTTCATTTTAAATGTATTCTTCTTGTCCTGTCTGTTAAAGAGTGTGGTGGCGGAGTCCATGGTTGTCTGATCCTCCAAAGGGCATGGCTCTGGATTAACAGTTGGTAGTTTACAATTGAGAAAATCTCCATCGACAGCTCTTTTCTTGAAGGATGAGTGGGTAAACACCGCACTTGTGTCAGATGTTTGCCTGGACAAGCTTTCGGGGATGAACGCATCACGTGGCTTTGGGGCTCGCCCATCACCGTCCTCGTTAAGTTCTTGGATAGAGAAGGGAACTATAGGAAATCTGGCGACATGTTCAGAACGCGAGCTGGGGTCAGCTCTCTTCCCCGTGTCAACCAGATAGGCATGACGTGTTTCAGGAGCGTCTGAGGCGATCACCTGGTGGATATAGTCCGTGTCATCTCCGCTGAGATTTGTTTTTATTCTACAGAGCTTCTGACAGAGCACTGCGAGTTGCTCCTTTGTGTCCGTTGGTTCCTCTCCCTCCATCTGGAATTCACGCGTGGGGGTTGCGTTGACAAGCTGAAGTTAACTATAACGTCCACTTGTTTTTTATTTTGTTTGTTTTTACTCGTTTCGGAGGGCGAAATCGCCAAACTAAATTAAATCGAAATCCAGACGTAGGCGGCCAACGACGTATTCGATATAATCTATTTCCAAACAGCCTTAGCAACGAGGCTAACGATAACTACGCTACGCTTAGCTAGCTTGGTTCACAGCTCGGAAATTCGCCCGGCTAAAGTTTACCGGGGCTAAAGTCCGACGAAATGACGCCATTTCTCTCTTTACCGCTAGCAAATCCTCTTTTTTCCCCCCATCAAACCCGAACTTTCTTTTTCTATCCGTTTATAGCACAACAACCCCGCTTCCGAAGTGTCTATTTTTAAATACGCTCACCTACTTTCGGATGGCTGCGCCGGTCCGTCTCAATCAGAGCTCCGAGTTTCCCAGCGGACATTTCAAAGTTCCGGCCTTAGAGCGTTCCGGGTGCGCGAGCTTAATTGTGATCTTAAATGTTTTTGTTTTCTGTCCCTTTTTATTATTATTTGTTTTTTATTCGCCCCCCAGGTTTGTTTGCACTGTAGTCATTCATGCTGTAAAAATGTGGCATGTGTACAATTTGTTGTCAATAAAGGAAATAAAGAGCTAGCACGGCTAGCGAGCTACCCACTTAAAGACAGGTTTGAGTCCTACAGAACAGCTGAGGAGGGGCCGTGACGCTTTATTACCGCTCATTTCTGCGCTGTTTCCCGGTTCGATCCGAGCCTTTGCGCCAGCAACTGTTTTCCGAAGAGTAGCTCACAACTGCGGGGCTTTATTTCCGTACATTTGTCCGATTTCCGCTTAAAATGTCGTTCTTGTGAACGCAGGCGGACATGATGACGTCAGCGTGAACAGCGGAGGTCTCGCTGTCCTCCAACATGGCTACTTCAAAAAACACAAAAGCTTTAAAAACTATCAACATTTGCAAATCTCTGAATATGTTTACAAAAATATGATCTCGCCTTTTTTTCTGTTATTTTTCTGTTATTTTTTTATAATTTGCTTTTCTCTTTTGTGTCTTTATTGTTTTTTTTTATCTTCAATCTATTGTTTTTGTGGTGTCTCGTGTGTCTCTTTTGCTCTGTTTGAATGTATTTTAAGTATCAATAAAGTAAGAAAAAAAACTGTCCTCCAACATGGCGGAGCTGTTCCTTCCCGATGAAAAAGTCACGTGATTGAGAATAACTCATATTCATATTCAATCAAACTCAACGGTGTATCCTGTCTAGTTTTTATTTATTTATTTAAATTTGATCATTTTTTGCCATGGAAATGGTGTTTTTTCCGTTTAGATGTATTAAAAAAGGTCTTCAATGTCATTAAATGTGTACTTTAAAAGTGTGCTGACCAAACGTGTGGTGCAGGAGAACAGAACATGTGGCTTGTCCCTCACAGGAAATAATCTTCTTAACACAGATGAGTTCACAACTGCTCCGTTTTTAACTGCCTAATTCTTTACAGACATCAAGGATGAAGCTCAAATGATATTATCAGCCCCTGAAACCAGAGCCAGACAGTGGTTACAAGAAAAAAGTGATTGTCAAGTCGTCAGTTTTATTCGTACACCCCAATACCACGAGTTACAAATTTGCCTCAGGGGGCTTCACAGCAACACAGCAGTTTGTCTGAAGCTGTTACAACAGGACGATGCTACTGACAGAATGTTGTACTACAGGTTATACCCAGGGGCAGCTACACCTAGTCTGTATGGGTCACCTACGATACATAAACAGGATGTGCCACCACGGCCTATTGTTTGTATGATCAACGCAGTGACCTATAACCTCTCTAAGTTTCTGGCATCTATTCTGAACCCACTGGTAGGCAGTAATGAACATCACATTCACAACACTGGATGTTGTGGATAAGGTGAGGGCCGTCATTATGGAGGAGGATGAAACATTGGTTTCCTCCTCCATTCCTGTTGATGAAGTAGTGAAGGTAGAAATTACTGTTAAGTGATATTAAATATAACCCGAGTGTATTTGTATTACTCTGTAACCAATGTATGCAACCAGAACAGAGGGTGAGGAAAGACACATTCATGTAGATGAAATATATTGCATGCCTCGCACTGAATGTGGGGGGTTGCCCTCCCCTGGGGCCTTGGGAGAGAAACCGTGTCTGGTGCAAGGAGGGCCCCCGATAAGAGTTGCAGGTCCAGACAGGATGAGCACTCCCTAAAGCTCAACCATGAAAGGGAGCATTGACCAAACATAGTGGACAGGAAAATCAAGGCCATGTGTGATGAATGAACAAGGGAGGTTTAGCATATAAAGAAGCTCACACACAAAGAAAGTCAGACACACACGACGGATTGGCAGTGTGTCTCCAGATCTGTACTCAATAAAATTATTTTAATCTCCTAAGACGTGGTGGCTGTTTTCTTCACATCAACGGACCCGGGGACGAGGAACACAAAGGTGATTCCCAACATTACAAAACGACCCCTACTCATAAGTGGCTCTCCTAAGAAAATTAGTGAGTACCACTGGACCACCTACAGGCCAGTGGCCACTCTTTCAGGGATGAGGATGTGCACCTCCTTGATAGGGAGGAACGCTGGTTTGAATGGGGAGTCAAAGAGGCCATCTATGTGAAGAGGGAACAACCATCCCTGAACCGGGGGGGGGGGGGCTAAGAGTACATCTGTCACCATCTTTCAATGCTGTGATTGCAAACATTCCCCAATCCTCTGTGAACAGTACACATGACCACTGTAACTCTAGTTAATGGTCACACCCACATTTGCACATGAAACTGGTGGTCGGTTTCGGTCGTTATGCCACTGTATTGTTTATAAGGGTGGGGGTACCTGCAGTCACTGTATTGTTTATAAGGGTGGGGGTACCTGCAGTCACTGTATTGTTTATAAGGGTGGGGGTACCTGTAGTCACTGTATTGTTTATAAGGGTGGGGACACCTGCAGTCAGTGTATTGTTTATAAGGGTGGGGACACCTGCAGTCAGTGTATTGTTTATAAGGGTGGGGGTACCTGCAGTCACTGTATTGTTTATAAGGGTGGGGTACCTGCAGTCACTGTATTGTTTATAAGGGTGGGGGTACCTGCAGCCACTGTATTGTTTATAAGGGTGGGGTACCTGCAGTCACTGTATTGTTTATAAGGGTGGGGGTACCTGTAGTCACTGTATTGTTTATAAGGGTGGGGTACCTGCAGTCACTGTATTGTTTATAAGGGTGGGGTACCTGTAGTCACTGTATTGTTTATAAGGGTGGGGACACCTGCAGTCAGTGTATTGTTTATAAGGGTGGGGTACCTGCAGTCACTGTATTGTTTATAAGGGTGGGGACACCTGCAGTCAGTGTATTGTTTATAAGGGTGGGGACACCTGTAGTCACTGTATTGTTTATAAGGGTGGGGACACCTGTAGTCACTGTATTGTTTATAAGGGTGGGGACACCTGCAGTCAGTGTATTGTTTATAAGGGTGGGGACACCTGCAGTCACTGTATTGTTTATAAGGGTGGGGTACCTGCAGTCACTGTATTGTTTATAAGGGTGGGGGTACCTGTAGTCACTGTATTGTTTATAAGGGTGGGGTACCTGCAGTCAGTGTATTGTTTATAAGGGTGGGGTACCTGCAGTCAGTGTATTGTTTATAAGGGTGGGGGTACCTGCAGTCACTGTATTGTTTATAAGGGTGGGGTACCTGCAGTCACTGTATTGTTTATAAGGGTGGGGGTACCTGTAGTCACTGTATTGTTTATAAGGGTGGGGTACCTGCAGTCACTGTATTGTTTATAAGGGTGGGGTACCTGTAGTCACTGTATTGTTTATAAGGGTGGGGACACCTGCAGTCAGTGTATTGTTTATAAGGGTGGGGTACCTGCAGTCACTGTATTGTTTATAAGGGTGGGGTACCTGCAGTCACTGTATTGTTTATAAGGGTGGGGGTACCTGCAGTCACTGTATTGTTTATAAGGGTGGGGGTACCTGCAGTCAGGTGAGTCTGAAGAGGTCACTTAGCTGAGTGATGAAACGTATCCGTCAGTAAACTGGTTCAACCTTGGGTGATAAAACGTGCAGCACACCAGGTTACTGCCAACATACCAGAAAGGACAGATAGCTGAGTGCAGATAGCTGCACCACTTACGTGCGATGTGGTCTCTGTTGAGCAGCACCGTGTCTACATCGAGTGGCCAGGTGCAGGTGTACAAGGACCTGTTCTGCATGTTTCAGCTGATAGTCTTCGTGCCCCTTCACTCGCAGGATTTTACGAGAGCTTCACTGCGGAGAAATCCTGCAGATTCTGCTGCTTGGCTTTCAGGACCGACGTGCAAGACCACGAGGTACGTAGCGGCATTTTCCAGCTCGGCGATAGAGACACTCACAACAGACAGATTCAGCTTTCTGCATGGACTCCGCATCACGAGGACGTTAAACCGGTTCGGGATGGACCAGTTTCCTTCTTTATCGGCCGACGGTCTGGGACTGACCCGCGTCACCCTGCTTACATCGGATACAAGACACACAGCTTGATTTTTCTCTTTTAATCAAGATGATTTTTACATTCATTTAAATAAATACAAATCAACAACCTAAAAGCTGTGCAACCTTTAGCGGAGTACCTTATATATATATTATACGTTTCATGTTCTACGTGGTTAATGTAAATAATCAAAATATACAATACAAAAATCACCTTTAAAAAAGGCCACTGAAAAAACGAGTGACATTTTTTGTGCTTAAATTTGAGCACTCTGATTGACACGCAGCGTTAAACCCGTGACAGAAAACAGACACTGTGGTGAGCAGCGCCATCCACTGGCCAGACTGCAGTACTGCTCACCTCGGTGCACTGATTAAACGGGATAAAGAATATATTTAAAAAAGATTCCCAGCATATTCTGAACAAGTTAAGATATTCGTGGCGGTAATCTCCAAAATAAATGTAAAAATACGCTGCGAGAGAAAAGCAACGAGCACTTCAGCATCTGTCATAACAGCATATTTGTAAAAAATAAAATCATTCAACACAAAAACCAATTTAAACTTAATCATTGGTCACAAAACCTCTAAACGTCTGAAAACAAGACACCATTCCAGAAATCCCCAACACCGTCTCGCCCTGCAACATTTTTAAGACAGCTTAAAGGAAGAGTTCACATTTTAATAACGCCAATTATCATTTATGCTGGATTTGCATATGTAAGAAAATTCTTAGCCACGCTTGAACGTGTCTTTAAGTCTACTTGCATGGTAAACAAAGTTGTGACACAAACGGCTTGTAATTGTTGAGAGAAATTAGCTGCCTTTAACGGCTGTACGGATGCAACAACACGATTACTGATGCACAAACTCTTCTGAGGGTCAACGAGTGATGAAAACCACCTCTCTCCTCACAGCCAGAAGGTTGGGATGGTTTAACAGTCATGCCGTTAGCTCCCAGTCTGAAGACGAGCGCCCGCTGCCCTCAGACGACTGGTTGTGTTGGTGCAACATTAGACTGAGTGGGCCGATCCCGGACCCCAGTCCCACTGAACACAGGTCAGGAAAACAAAACGATGGATTTTTATGGAATGGCATAGTCTGATTATACAATAGAGCATCTCACAAAATGTCAGCTTCGTAATCTTGTATGCAAAAACCCTTTAAATAAGATTATTTAACCCTCCTATTGTCTCCGTGGACGATGATGTTTGCGGATGACACTGTGATCTGCAGTGAGAGTAGGGAGCAGGTGGAGGAGAGCCTGGAGAGGTGGAGGTATGTACTGGAGAGAAGGGGAATGAAAATCAGTTGGAGCAAGACGGAATACATATGTGTGAATGAGAGGGGGGACATTGGAATGGTGAGGATGCAAGGAGTAGAGGTGACGAAGGCGTTTGAGTTTAAATACATGGGGTCGACTGTCCAAAGTAACGGGGAGTGCAGAAGAGCGGTGAAGAAGAGAGTGCAGGCAGGGTGGAGTGGGTGGAGAAGAGTGTCAGGAGTGATGTGTGACAGAAGGGTACCAGCAAGAGTTAAAGGGAAGGTTTACAAGATGGTAGTGAGACCAGCTATGTTATATGGTTTGGAGACAGTGGCACTGATGAAAAGACAGGAGGAGGAGCTGGAGGTGGCAGAGATGAAGATGATAAGATTTTCATTGGGAGTGATGAAGGAGGACAGGATTAGGAAGGAGTATATTAGAGGGACCGCTCAGGTTGGACGGTTTGGAGACAAAGCAAGAGAGACAAGATTGAGATGGTGTGGACATGTGTGGAGGAGAGATGCTGGGTATATTGGGAGAAGGATGCTGAATATGGAGCTGCCAGGGAAGAGGAGAAGAGGAAGGCCAAAGAGGAGGTTTATGGATGTGGTGAGGGAGGACATGCAGGTGGCTGGTGTGACAGAGGAAGATGCAGAGGACAGGAAGAGATGGAAACGGATGATCCGCTGTGGCGCCCCCTAACAGGAGCAGCTGGAAGTAGTAGTAGTATATACTATATATATATATAAAATGGCTGAATAATAAGTTACTTAGCAGATAAAATATGTCACTGGATGATAATTAGCATTTTTTTCCAGTGCTTGTTAATGAATTCAAACACAGGTCAAATTTGAGCCGTGAACCCTGAGGGTGTAAACTCTTTTTGAACACAACAGGAGGGTGAAATACCAAGCGTGGTGTGGCAGGCGTATTTATCGTGCACCTAGGACAGCACACAACCTGTTACCACATCCTTTTACTCACTTTCCTGATGAACTTCACGGCGTTTTGATAATGGTCATGAAAATAAGTGGGGATTCTTGGCGAGTGGAAAGCCCACACAGTCCATTAGTAAGTCTGTCTCTCTTTAGTTTGGCATTTTGTAGAGATAATCCAGTGAACCCGGCTCAGCGCCAGGAGACGCAACAGCCCAACGCTTTAAAGGCACAACTATCCTGCACTGGAGTCCAGTGGGAAGCCATGATGGCGAGCAGACGTGGTGCGTGTGAAGGGTCAGGTGAGCTCTGTCTGCCGGGTCTGAGGGAGGAGGCGAGCCGCTAGGCCTCCGATCAGCAGCAGAGCCGACACCAGCAGGATGGGAACGGCACACTCAGTGTCCACCAACCTGCCAAAAACGACATTTCCCATGATGGCTGCCACTCGGCCCACTCCTGTGAAGAAGCCGAGAGCAGAGGACCTGAAAGAAGCCAACGACAAATGAGCTCAGGTCAGTGGGTAAGTTATTAACTGGCACCGAGCACAAAGGTCATTCTACATGAACATTATCCTCAACATCTCTCCTCATAGTCTGACCCACAACTTTATGAAGACAACTCAGTAGTTGCTATCGTCTGCAGACACAGCCGCAAATAATGAGCCGTTTCAATTTGGAGGACGGGTTCATTTTTTCTTCAAACCTGAACTTCATTAAAACGGTTCGAGCATCATTTACATTCTCACAGATAAAAACATGGCTGATGACTTCAGTACGACAAACTTAAAGAGTCAATTTACTCAAAACACATAAGAGATGTCGAGTGTGAGGGCAGTTCATACGTGATGTTTGCTTACTTTTAATCTTTGACCATGTATGACCTACACCATGTGTAACTTTATTCTACATTGCTTAGATCAGTGGTTCTCAACCTTTTAGGGGTGCTGGACCCCCTGCGTATCTTTGATCTACCCTGAGGACCCGCCACCTGATCTTGGGGGAGGGGGGTTGCAATTTGATAGAAACAGTAGAAACTGCATTTTAAATTGCATTATAGCATTTATTCACTCTTTGGGGCAAAAATAAGAGTTTTCAGTTGTAACTTAGGTATAGCTAACAAAACAGAATATGTATTCAGTAACTTTCAGATATATGTAACAAAACAGAATATGTATTCAGTAACTTTTAACAATGCAAACGGGAGCGAGATCTCTTATTAAAATACAATAAATGACACTTGTGAAACAGATGTAATTAGAGAAAAAAGTCCTGTTACCCTTTATAGTTTAGGTAGATAAAGGTCTCAGTCACATTTGAGTAAAATAATCCTATTTCTATAAATGTCATAGGATCTTTTTTTTTAAAGATATTTTATTTTCACGGACCCCTTGCAATTACACCACGGACCACTAGGGGTCCGCGGACCCCCGCTTGAGAAACACTGGCTTAGATAGATGCTTAAAGCCCATGTGTACAAAGGCAGTGTTATAAAATGAGGTAGTGTTATGAAGTGAACAAAGGTAGTGTTATGAAGTATCTACTACCTCTTCCCGCTGCTTCAGGACAGCTTTATTTTTATCTTAAAACAACCTGTTTGTGTTTTAATTTGTGTATACTTGAAACTGCTGCAGTTGCTCTTTATCTGACCGGGTATTATCCGTCCACCCATCCATTATCCAAGCCGCGTATCCCAGCTGGGGCCGCCGGATGCTGGGGCTATCCCAGCGGTCAGCAGTGGGTCTTGTGAATTAGAGGATAAGTGTAACTACAGTGGCGATGTGTGCGGTGGTGTTTTGTTGTGTTGCAGTACCTCAGATGGGTCGGGTAAAGCTCTGTTCCCACCACGTCCAGAGCATTCCAGGCGATCACAGAGATGCTGCCGAAAACACAGAAGAGCAGCAGGCTCTGGGCTTTGGACTGAACCATGTAGATGAAGAAGACGCTAATGCCGGACACCACCAGACTGCAGCCTGGACACACAACATGTCAAGCACTTCCCAGATGCCACTACACTTCCAAGGCTTCTCCTTATTTTCAGTGTACGGTCTTAGTTATGAATATTCACCAGAGGGATTTGGCAGCAATTCAGAATGAACAACTGACATATTTGGAAGAATAAAATGACTGACTGGTTTATGGGGAAACCAGGTCAGCCCACAGTCTCACTCAGCCCATTATGACCTCATGACCTCCCCAGTATCGATCGCTGGCTTTGGAATCTTTGCTTTTGAATATTACATACATAGAGGGCGCCGGGGCGCAACCCCCTTCAAATATCAAGAGATGAAAATCTACTTAAATATGCTAAATATAATTTAGTTGTATAACACAAATAATGATGAAATAAAAGTGTTTTCAGTCTGTGAGCGCCTGTCTGCAGCATTAAATATTAGTTCCAGATGGTGTTTGGGTGGTTCCTGTCTGAATACATATACTTCCTGGGTGAGGGGCGCCAGCCAAACCATACCTTATGGAAGCCCTCAAACTTGTGGTGAGCAGGTGACCTGAGGCTGCTGTCTGATTGGTTTCTTCAGATTTTCCAGGGGGCGCAGTTCTGTGCGCCCCAGACACTCCTATTTTTATTGGCAGTGAACTGGTATTGTTTTAATGTTTTTTGATCTAATGTGATTGGACAATTCTCATGGCTGTCAATCATGTTCACACCCACCACCACGCCTCGTCTCACCTGTCAATCATCCACTGCCTATGAGCCCTGATAAAATCTATAGGCTACATTGTCCTTCTTAATAACTCTGTGACTGTGTGGACATTAAAGCAGCTGTCACGTGTGCTGTGCCAAGGTAAATTGCGCCCCCCCGAAACATTTTTAGCACCAACCGCCACTGGTTCATACATATTGCTAATGTTTCAGGGACGACATTTAACACCAGGATTCATCACTTGTTGCTCGCCTGTCTGCTCTCCACGGCTTCACAGTGCCAATAAGATTTTTCCACACAGCATACTTACAAAGCAGTGTTCTTCCTCCAATGCTGTCCATGAGGAGGATGGTGAAGATGTTGCCTGGCAGGTTGGAGGCCGCGACGACAAAACCCTCCATGTAAACTGTCAGATAAAGAAGCTGGAGGTTAGATAAGTTCACAGTCCACAGGGTAAGAAAATCAGCGTCTCCATCACTCTTAGTCATATGAAACTTCATTAAAAAAGACGCTGGATACAGACGACTGATCACCCTGACCAACCATGACGACATTCTACTCTGCTCTTTACAATCTTTATCTCTAAAGTTCATTCATTCATCATCAGCCGCTTCTCCGGAGTCGGGTCGCGGTGGCAGCAAGCTAAGTAGGGCCCTCCAGACATCCCTCTCCCCAGCAATGCCCTCCAGCTCCTCCTGGGGGATCCCAAGGTATTTCCAGGCCAGATTGGACATGCAGTCCCTCCAGTGAGTTCTGGGTCTGCCCCGGGGTCTCCTCCCAGTTGGCCGTGCCCAGTAAACCTCCAAAGGAAGGTCCCCAGGAGGCATCCTGATCAGATGCCTGAACCACCTCAACTGGCTCCTTTTGACACGAAGGAGCAGCGGCTCTACTCCGAGCTCCTCACCCTATCTCTAAGGCTGAGCCCAAATCACCCTACGGAGGAAACGCAATTCAGCCGCTTGTATCCACGATCTCACCCTTTCGGTCACTACCCAAAGCTCATGACCACAGGTGAGGGTTGGAATGAAGAATGACCGGCAAATTGAGAGCTTTGCCTTCCGGCTCAGCTCCCTCTTCACCACAGCGGTCCAGTACAACTGGAGAGCACTTTAAAAATACTTGAAGTGAAGGAGTTCAAGTGCTCTCTAAAATGTTGTACTACCAACGTGATGACTACTACCACTTCTTTTACTCCATACTCTCTCCATGCCATACCTGCTGTCTTCACTGGGTTGCAGCTGTTGTTGTGGACGGGGAGGGAGAGGGAGACGTTGGAACAGGGAGCGCCTCCATCCTCTACTCTGTTAAACAGCTCTGGAAACCACATCCACAGACCATAGTACCTACACACACACACACACACACACACACACACAAAAACATGGAACTTAAAAAGAGATTAGGAGCAGAAACCATCTTCCTGTTGGGAAATGATGGTGAATTCAGGCAAACGAGCAGACAAACCCTGCATGATGTGTGCAGGGCTGGTGCTCTCCGGGAGCAGGGTTGGTGACCACTGCTCTACAATGTGACTAGTGAATATCAGTAGGTGTTAGCGAGCGGTACTGATTAGAATAACGTAAATGAGTCAGACTTGTCCATTTAACAAAACAGGAGCTGGGTCGACTGAATGGTTCTGATGTGGTTTGTCTCAGTAAACTATACAGCCATCACAGTACGCTGACTTGTCTACCGTCACATGACTGAACACTAGAGGTCAGGGCTCAAGCTGAAATAACATATAAAGGTAAAATCTGTAATGGTGTGAATCAGTGGCCTCTAAGAAGTAATTTCAGTTGGTTACTGAAGGCCCTGACTGAAAGCCCAGCATGCTACTGCAGACACATGCACACACAGACAGGCTAACAAATCTACCTAATAAAAGAGTCTTGATGCTCAGTGACCCAGGTAAGGTACCACAGAAGGTTGAATCAGCCCATCTGGACACAACGCTTATTGATGACCTCTTTGACTCCCCGTTCAAACCAGCGTTCCTCCCTATCAAGGATGTGCACATCCTCATGGCCACTGGCGTGTAGGTGGCTGTAGACCGCGGAGTCCCGGCCTGACGTATTAGAACGCAGAAGAGCTAACGCGTCAGGCCAGGACTCCGCGGTCTACACCCACCTTCAGGCCAGCAGTCGCCGCCCGATCTGACCCAACCATAGATGTGAGTCGCTCATACGCACGGTTGACTCAGAGTGGGCAGCGACGGAAAGCAGGGCTGGTCGAGCGAGCTAGACAGTGAATGGAGAGAGGGAGTGACAGTAGCGAGAACAAACGTTTTTCAAAGGTTTTGAATCACCGCAAGCACAAGAGGTTCTTCATCACACAGTCATCCATCCACTATCTGAACCGCTTATCCTACGTAGGGTCGCGGGAAGCTGGAGCCTATCCCAGCAGTCATTGGGCGGCAGGTGGGGAGACACCCTGGACAGGCCGCCAGACCATCACAGGGCCAATACACCTGGGACAATTTAGTACGGCTGATTCACCTGACCTGCATGTCTTTAGACTGTGGGAGGAAACAGCGAGAACATGCAAACTCCACACAGAGGATGACCTGGGACGACCCCCAAGGTTGGACTACCCCGGGGCTCGAACCCAGGACCTTCTTGCTGTGGGGCGACCGTGCTAACCACTGCACCACCGTGCCACCATACGGTCACAACTGTGCACAACACATTTTAGGCTGATGGCTCCAGTAGTTTGGAAGTTTAGCCACAGACACAGACACACAGACACAGACACACACACATACGTGCGCGTGACCAAATGCATGACCCCCTCCAGGCTACCCCCCGCCAGGGGGGTATAACAAACACGGAAGCAACGTGAAGTAACCAGGTTTGACCAGAGGGTGCCGTTTCCCACCATTACAGTCTACCTTTAACGGACAGGAAGCTTTTCTGACCCAAAGGAAATGCAGTAGAAGACGACGAGAAGAGCGACGCTCCGCGTTCTGAGCGGGCTGGTGAACATCTGTCGGACTGGCGCCAGACCCTGTGGAACAAAACAGAGAAGAATAGATTTAAATTTTCACCATACTTACAACCGTTCTTTTCTCTAAGATGAATTTTGATTTAATTTTCAGTTTAATTTTTGCAATAATAATGGGATTTACGAATAGAAAAAAACAAAACTGCCTTACTAAAACGACTGTTTTAAAGAGGTACAAGGATGAGGAGGAGGTTTGGCTCCTCGTGACAGTGACAACCATGGTGGAGAATTCTTTTGTTGAATTCTTCTGGTTTTATTTGTATAATTTGTTGTTTTTTTTATTTATGCATGATAATTTTTTCTTTTATTTTGCATGTTCAAAATAAAGACATTTGCTTTGATTTAATAAAACTTACTAGTCCACAAAAAATAAAGCCAACACTTCACTACCTCAAACAACACTAATGAGAAGCAGGTTGGGAGTGTTTTTTTCCCCTCCAGTTCCAGAGTCACCACAGTCATCGGCAAACCTCAACCCCAAAAAATAAACACATGTTTGAATGTCCTTACCGCTTTACAAAGGCTGCTGGTACGCTGCCAACAGGACGTCCAACTCTGGTTCACCCAAGACTCTCTTCCTGGCATGGAACCAGTACACAAGCTGAATACCTGTGAAGATTTGCATGAAACCACTTTAAAACCATTAGATGTAATGACTTTTTTTTTTCATTCATTTATTCATCTCATCTTCAGTCGCTTCTCCGGGGTCGGGTTGCGGTGGCAGCAAGCTAAGTAGGGCACGCCAGACGTCCCTCTCCCCAGCAACACCCTCCAGCTCCTCCTGGGGGATCCCAAGGCATTCCCAGGCCAGATTGGACATGTAGTCCCTCCAGCGAGTTCTGGGTCTACCCCAGGGCCTCCTCCCAGTTAGACGTGCCCGGAAAACCTCCAAAGGAAGGTGCCCAGGAGGCATCCTAATCAGATGTCTGAACCACCTCAACTGGCTCCTTTTGACGCGAAGGAGCAGCGGCTCTACTCTGAGCTCCTTCCGGATGTCCGAGCTCCTCACCCTATCTCTAAGGCTGAGCCCAGACACCCTACGGAGGAAACTCATTTCAGCCACTTGTATCCACGATCTCACCCTTTCGGTCACTAGTAATGATTTTTTGTGTTCTGAAATCCAGGAATGATGACACCTTTGTGACTCATCAGTGAGACGTGCAAGACATCCCTGTCCGGTAGAATTCATAAAACCATGTCTGGGAAACACCCATTTACGTGACACGACTTCTACAGGACAGAGGGAGAGGCAGAGAGACGGGGTGAGAGAGAGAGAGGAGAGGGTTGTGTTGTGATGTAAGTTGTCAGAATGCAGCAGGTTCTTACAGGAAAGCGTCTGTTCTTGTCTCGCTGGTTCAGCTCAAACATCAGACGGAAAACATGAAGGGCCTCCGCCTCCCGGCCAGCCTGGCAAAGACGTGTCAGGGTTAGAGACACTCCAGCAAATCAGTCAAATAACTAAAAGAAAAGAACAGGACCTGGTCCGCCTCTCGCTCAAGCCCTCATCTGGGCCACAGTATACTGTACCTCCATGAGGAACTTGGGGCTCTCCGGGAGGAGCAGCCTGAACAGGAGTGCCGAGGTGAGGCTTGGAATGGAGCACAGAGCCACAAATACCCTCCAGCTTTGCAAGGTCAGGCCTCCCAGTGCCCAGGTCCTGGGAATCACCAACCAGGCCAGGCCTGCACACAAAAAACACACAATTCGTCAAAGGGTTTGCTACACATTTTCCTGCTTTTACAGACCCAAATGTTTTCTGCTATTCGGGAACGTTTCAGGACCCAAGATTCAGTCTCCGTCTTCTGACAGAAGTACACTCACACGGTGTGTATGAAACGTCTCATGCCATGGTCACATCTTTATGCACTGTCTGTTTGATGGAGACCGGAAGTCATTCATTCTAGCAGTTAACGCCACTTGTGACCATTGGGTCTGCTGGCCGATGGATGGTGGACATGTCGGATTTTTTCCAAACCTTGTGCAGCCTCTGTACAGTGCTCTCTAGTATTTTCTTTGTTTTTAGACTTGGACTGCTTTTCTGTGTCACTGCGTCATACACATGTCTCATACGAGGAGAATGAGATCATGTTTCACACGGACCGCCGTGCCACATAAAAACAAATAACACGCAATATTAAAAACAAAGTGCATTAAAAACGAAAATTACTTCACAGACCTAAACATCACAAGCACACCTGACACGGACAGCGTGTGTGGAAGGTCTAAGTGTTCAGGCTGTTGAGGAACCTCACAGCCCGAGGAATGAAACTGTTGCATAGGCTGGTGGAGGCACAAATTGAGAACATGGCGTGAGGGGCGGTCTAGTCGGTATTCCACGGCTATGGTTTCTGTGGTGAAAGTGACACTCTCCTCGTTCTCCACCAGTCCTGCTCCCTGCTGAGTGAAGCTCACCTGCTGCCAAGATGTTTCCTCCCATCCAGAAGGTGGCCAGAGCGCTGATCATCGCACCTCTCCTCAGACGGGGGAGGAACTCTGAGAAGTAGGAGAATATGACAGGAATGGAGCCGCCAACCCTACCAAAGGTAAAAGAGAATAATAATAATTCATATAGCGCTTTTCATCATACTCAAAGACGCTTCACATAAATTAGAATAAACTTAAAAGCGACACACCAAAAACCTGCAACACAACATAAATCACACACGAGAACAGGTCTGAAGAGGTGAGTCCTGATTCATGATTTGAATGTGGGCAGATCGCAGCAGTGTCTGGTGTGCTTGGGGAGGGAGTTCCAAGAGGACGGGGCAGCAGGTCAAGTGCTCGGTCCTTAGTCTGCTTCAGATTAGGGGTGGATAAGAGGGCGGGGGGGGGGCACAAAAAGGCAATGGAGAAGAGGTGAGTCTTGAGAAGGGATTGGAAGAGTGGGAGGGATTCTGAGTCTCTAATGATTTGGGGGAGTGAGCTCCAGAGCCTGGGAGCTGCCCTGGAGAAGGCTCGGTCACCAAAGCCGCAGAGGTTGGACCTGGGGGTGGAGAGAAGGGAGGCTGAGGTGGATCTGAGGGACCGAGAGGGTTGGTAGGGGGATAGGAGGTCAGTGAGGTATGGGGGAGCCGGTTGGTGAAGGCTTTGTAAGTGAGAACCAGGATTTTGTAATCTGGATTAGGGAAAACGCATTTCTTTCCTTCTGATACAAACCAAGGAAACTACTGTTGTCTTATCGGCATGTATGAACAGACTTTAACTGCAGCCTTTCAACATGTGTTATCTAAGCCAGCATTTCCCAACCCAGTCCTCAAGGAACCCCTATCCTGCAGACTTTCATTGTAACCCTGCATAGGTAGCCCTGCTTGTACTTACTCAACCAATCGTCTCACAGCACTAAATTATGCAAGGTGTGCAACATCTGACATAATTCATTGCTGATTGGTTGAATAACTATAAACAGGTACCTATTCAGGGTTGCAAAGAAAATCTGCAGGATAGGGGTTCCTTGAGGAATGGGTTGGGAAACACTGATCTAAGCAAACCAAACCGTAGTTCACTTGGAAGCGGCCAAGGCCCCCGTTTTCAAGCAGACCAGAGTTTGTTTATTTGGTCTGCACCAGAGTTGGAATGAGCGTTCACACCACCCCAAATGAACCGTACTACTGGGGGAAATGCTCCCGGGTTCCATTAAAACGAACCAAACACGTGTTACCTCCGGCTTGGTCGGGTGTCCCTACAGACACAATTGGCCGTGTCTGTGGGTGGGAAGCCGGATGTGGGTATGTGTCCTGGCCGCTGCACTAGCGCCTCCTCTGGCCTGTCAGGGTGATCCTCCCATGCGCTACGTCCCCCTGGTGAAACTCCTCACTGTCAGGTGAAAAGAAGCGGCTGGCGACTCCACATGTATGGGAGGAGGCATGTGGTAGTCTGCAGCCCTCCCCGGATCAGCAGAGGGGGTGGAGCAGAGACCGGGACAGCTCGGAAGAGTGGGGTAATTGACTGGGTACAATTGGGGAGAAAAAAAAAAGGGGGGGTAAAAAAAAGATAAAACCTCTTCAGTCTCAACTGACTTCAGGTATCCCCACCCTCATAAACAATACATACCTTATAAACAATACCGCAGTCAGCTGAGACTGAAGAGGTCACTTAGATGAGTGATGAAACGTTTCTCTCTCAATCAACGCTGTGTCCAGATGGACTGGTTTGACTTTCTGTGCCCTCCTTACCTTGATTACCGAGCACGCATAAAGACACTTTTCCCTTGTAACATGAGAAACAATATGATGGCCAAGATGACTGATTTGTTTTGTTGCTTTATTCTTTATATTTACCAACACTTTTTGTTAGAGCCCTGCCTTGTGGCAGACACACAGTACTACAGTGTAACAAACAAACAGCAAGAGACAATCTTACCGAAGCAGCAGCTTTACTTAACACTGTACTGGCCTCACCGGGGACCGTCAGAGCCCTGTCAAACGCCACAACAATAGGGCAGCAACCGATCGTTGCAATGATCAGTTGCTGTCACGAATGATCTATTGTTGTGGCGTCTGGCAGGGCTCTGATGGTCCCCGGTGAGGCCAGTACAGTGTTAAGTAAAGCTGCTGCTTCGGTAAGATTGCTTGCAGGCTGTTGAGCAGACGTCAGTGTAGCGAACGAACCAACACCAGTACACCACTCAATAGCACGTATTATGATTTGTGCTCTTTTCTCAAGCACCTTCTGGTTCAACTAAAATGCCTTCTGGTTCAACTGAAATCCTCTCATACACTTTATGTGACTGTTTCAGTTATGTATGTAAAAGCATTTCACTTGTGTGTATGTGTGTGTGTGGTTTTCAGTATAGTATATGAAGGAGGTAATTCTGAATAATGTCCCTCATGGCCCCTCATGGAAGTAGGCACTTCAACCAGACAAAAGGATGTTTCAGGGAATTGAACCTTCAACTCTTTGATGATGGTTAAAGATAAAACCAGGGGAAGTCAGCTCACCCTACTCCGCTGATGAAACGAAGCAACAGGAAGAGCCAAAACCACGGAGCCACGCTGGCCAGACCTCCAAACACACCGTTCACAGTCAGAGACATCACCAGGACTTGTCGGCGCCCCCTCTGGTCAGCCAGGTAACCCCACAGGTAGCCACCCACCATCATGCCTATCAGAACCAGTTGGAACACGACAGGAATTTACAACATTATCAGACTTGTTGAGAAGAAGTGTCAGGGGCCAGCGGCCCGGCAACAACCTGTCTGATGGGTTCAGAACTCAATAATCAATGTCCTCTTTTAAATAGCTTGTTAAAACCTATTTTATCAATGTACTACTTTGTGATGGATTCTATCCTACTTCTTCACACCACGTTTCCCTTGTGCCCTGTAACCTCATATCACCTGTTATTTTATTGTTAAAACACTTTGTCAACTTCAAAGTTCAGCACAAGTGAAGATCTTTTTCTGCATAAGTGAGTGAGCAGCTTTTCAGCTGAATCTGTCTCTTAATTTCTATACCTGTGATACGTCATATGATGATATAATCTACTGTTTCAGATGATATATTACACACAGCACACATGGAAAACACGAAGAGAAAGTTTAGCCTCAGCATGATTTAAAAAAAAACTAGTATAACACATTCATTACATAATGAGTATCAGAGAGAGAGACAGGAAGAGCTAGACCGAGAGACAGACAGACTGCGGCTGGTGAGCCTGACACACCAGCAGGTGAGACTATCAGAGCACAGGTCGAAGAGGGACAGAGACACGGAGAGGTAATCAATGACCACTTCTCAGCCAAAGACACTTAGTCAATGCTTCACAATGCTGATGAACCTTGTAAGAAGATAAGCGGTGAGTTAGAGACTGTTTATCTGTACAGCTTGTGGCACAGTGACTTCTGTCCAAAATGAAATCACACACATATCTAATTCGACATGCTTACACTATAACTACACCGACTCAATGCACACCTCCTGTGCTTGACATGTGCACAATGTGCACTGCCTTCACACAGGTGACTGTTTAATGTGCAGTGTCTGTCGTGTGTCCTGCACATTCCTTTTGTACTGAGTATCAGCTTCAGTCTTCTGTCTACCATGCCTCAACATGTCCTGTGTTAGGATGTGCACAAATCATTACGCAACAAGAGGAAAATAAAATGCTGCTGTGCACATTTAGCCCTACAGGGGTTCAGGTGTAGCACAAAAAACTCAGAAGGAAGAACAAAAGTGTTATCTGCACAACGAAAAATCTTGAGGAAGGTCTATGACTGAAACGTTGCATTGATTAAGTATTTGAGAGCTTTATTTCTCAGTGTGCGGATCAGGGATGGGACCATGTAGGATTTTATCACGAATCGTATTAAAAACTCTCACAAAAAGTTGATCGTGGTGAATTTCCATTCTTGGGATAATCATAAATGGGGATAATCACGAATACCCTCATATGAGTGACTTGAAAAAACTGCCTAGCTCTCTCTCTCTGCACTGCAAGCTGGGAGTTTGTTTAGGCCCGCGCATGGGTGACTCACATCTACCACTGACAGATCAGGTGTTTGATGCGGAGTTTGGACTGTACTCTGTTTCTAACTTAAGAGGGTTTTTTCCCTCCTTTTTCCCTGTCTTTTCTGCAGGATCAGGTGAGACTGGGCATGACACCCCTTAGAAATGTGTTTCAGTTACCACCAGCTCTCTGAAGACACTAATAATTTTCAGTCTAACTGTGTGTGGCTATTAGCACAGGTGTTTGTGAACTGGACATTTTTTTTGCAATGAGGCATTTCAAGCATTCATTAAATTACATTCGTCAGCGAGCGAACCGCTGCGCTGATTCACGGCCAATAGGGACACTCCCACTTCTGTGTTTACAAGTGACGTCGTCGATCGGCCGACTAATTGTGTAGCTTCAGCAGTGACATTGTCGGTTGCTGGAACTGCCGTTGGTCACCTGATCGAGTGGCCCAATGTGTTAAACTGATCACTCAGTCAGTCAGTCACTCTAACTATGATCAGTCAGTCAGGGACATTCGCGTTTGTAGGGCTGGCCCCGCTGGCCGGTCCAGCCAAAAAGATGGGTGTCCTATCTGTGATGCAATAAAAATATGTTCTTTAACAAAATGTAAGGTAAAGTCAGTCACAATTATTCTGGCCAGGATAATCATGACATGAAATTTTGACATCGTTGCACCCCTAGTGCGGATATCCTCTTTCATTCCTCCTGTATGTCATTATGTCCCTACACCAAGACAGCCAAAACAAATCCCTTCACACCACTGGTACCAGGCCATATACAGTAGACTCTGTAATGCTTATTTACCGAGAAAGATGCTGGCAGTGAGGAGGCCCATGTCTGAGGAGCTGAGCAGGAGGTCACAGCGTGCCGTGGGAAGGAGGAACGACACACACAGAATTTCCACGGCATCGCTGGCGTTGGCCCAACCACATGCCACTAACAGGAGCCTGTGGAACAAGCCAAACCCTGAGGGCAGCAGGAGAAAACAAGGGGGGGGGGAGTAAACATGAAGAGAAATGTTTATGATTAAAGAATTGATCTCTTCATAGGCCAACTACAGCAGTGCCAATGGCCAGCTAGCTTTAGCCAAAGAATGATGATGCTAGTTATCAGTTTGGCTTGTTCTCTCTTGACTCACTGAGAAATAAATGAACCAAAACATAGCATTTGTCTGCTCTTTGATTCTTCAACACCTCAACTTCAACTTTATCCAACTATATATTTATTTGTCACGTACTGAAGGTACCCAGTCAACATGAGCTCTCAACACACTTGAAATAGCATCATTACCACATGTGTATCATAATAGTATTTAACACATATTTACCCTATTCAGAGTATGTATGTATAAAATGTGCCACATACAATCCACCCTGTTTATAAATAACCCAGAGTCATGAATCCATTATAGACTCTGGACATGTTCGTAAGAATGCCACTGCCATTGTTTAAGTTGTTCTTGGGTTAGGTTGAGTTTGCGTTCAACTTTAACCTACCTGCTTCCTCAACTGCTTCCTCATATGTTAATCTTCTTTGTGTACTTCCATTGTCTTCATGTGACAGGTTTGCTCTGCTCCTATCAAAGATGATTTCACCTGTAAAAAAAAATACAATCATCAATACACAGACAAACACAACTAAAACATTAGACTAAGTAAGATAAGAGATCAAAATAAATCTGCAATACCTGCAATGCCAATTTGTAATTCTAATACCAATTCATGAAACCAATTTGCAGAGTGCAGTATCTGCAGCCTACAAATCTGTTTTTAGCAGTTTCACCAAACCACGAACTTCAGTAACACAACAGCAGTTTAGATGTCAAACTCATTCAGAGCCAGCAGCCCCTGCAGCATGTTGACAAAGGCCTGTTGAATAAGATCCAACTCAAAACTATTCATTAAGAGTGGCGTTTAGAGGGAGTATCGCATGCAGACCAGACACGTGCGCTTTCAAGGCTTCCAAAACAGCTCATCAGCACTACTAAACAACACGGCCGTTTGCGTTTGCTGCAGTTTGACCCACACGCAGGCAAGGCGGCAGGGGTTTTCAGTGGTGGGGGATCCAGCAGGCTCATCAGTTTAATGAAGAACGGATCATGTCCACTTCCCTCGTTTCCTCTACAGGTCAGTGCAATGAGCTTATGTGGACACTTTCCCAACACGTTTCATTCGATCTGCTCAAAGATCCCCGTTTACTGCTCAGGCCGTGATCCCTGGGCTGAGTGTGGGGCTAAAGGCGTTTGAGGGATGGACGAGGTCCCTGGAAAAACAATGGACCCCTGCTCCTCTGTTCGCCTGAGAGTCAGGGAGCCGCGTCAGTAGGGGATACCTTCATGCGAGTCCCGGTCCAGTCCGCCGGGGAGGAGAGGCTCTACAGCCTCCGCGTCCGCGGACTCCGCGCGTCGAGACATGGCGTGGCTATTCAACTCCACATCCTTGGGCCACAGAGCAAGCAGATATCGACTTAAATACAAATTCAACCACCAATCAGCTTGAACCGAGGACTTGCAAAACGACTAAAGACGGCGCGCTGTAAAAACAACACGAAACGCGTTATCAAAACAGGAAGTGCCTTGTGTCGTCTTCCGGTTTTTTTATTTTTATAGCAGTTGGCAAACAAATTTCTCGCGCATGAGCGCCACCAACTGAGCAGGAGTATGAAGCGGGGAACAACTATAACAAACTCAATTCTCGAAAGACATAAACAAACAAGAAGCTATGTTCAAATCCTGCGTATCCATGGTCATCTTATTCTGGCGTTTAACTTATTCTACTTCTTGGTGATTATTGGCGGTTGGCAAACAACGAATTAGCGCATTACCGCCACCAGCTGGTATGGAGTGTGGCTCAGACTATTATTTAGGCTTACGCTACCCCCCCCAAAAAAACCTCAAATCTTCTTAATTAAATTACTTTCTCTAAGATACTGAAATAAGATTTTTATAACACTCAGTTGGATTCTTCTGTAGAATATCTACTAAATCAAATTGTACGTTTATTTTCCTGAGATTCTGAGTCAGACGCCTTCTTTCTGCCTCATATTTCTGACAATATGTCATAACATGCTCTGTTTACTTTTTGCCCACAGCAGTCACATCTGCATGTACTGTGTTTGCCTATTTTGAAAAGTGTACTGTTTAGTCCAGTGTGTCCAAATCTGAGTCTTGAAATTGTCTCACCTCACCTGTTCCTTCATGCACACCTCATTTCTCCCACTTTCCTCTGTAAAACTACCGGCCCCCCCATTGTTTTTGCCCCCCTACCTTCAATCTGTGCTTAATAATGCTCTTTATTTCTGTCTTGCTTAAAGTAACTACCAAACCAATGTGATTATGTTTTGTAGCCTTCTTTGCAACCGTATCTGCTACTTCCTTTCCCTCAATGCCAATGTGAGCCGGTACCCATAAAAATGATACTGTAAGACCCATCACTTGAGTTCTATATAATGTTTGTTGTACCTCGATTAAAATGTCTGGTCTGCTGTCTGAATGATTGTTGGAGTTTAACTGCATTACCGCCACCTACTGGTGAGGAGTGTCAGTACTGTGGAAGCTGATTGTCCAGAAAGGAAGGCAAAGGCGCTGCTGTACTTTTCCACTCTGCAGCGTTTCAACACCATCGAGCTTACAGCTCTCCCACGCTGGCTAATCACCCAGGTTTAGTTTAGGCTAATATGGACCTGTTCTGTCCTCAGTACATGCTCCCGTCGTCTTTCTACTCGGTTGACTTGTTCCATCTCCACCTCCCATATAAACGTGTCCAGGTGAACTGGTTCAACTTTCGGGGACCTCCCTTATCAAATTCAAACGGCTTTATTGGCATGACGTAACAATGTACTAAATATTGCCAAAAGCAAGCGTCCAAACACTGAAAAAGCCAAACGTCAACTGGAAAACCCCACTGAAAACAAACATACACCAGAGAAACACAGTACAGCAATGAAACACAGTACAGCAAAGAAACACAGTACAGCAATGAAACACAGTACAGCAAAGAAACACAGTACAGCAGAGAAACACAGTACAAAACAAAAGAACGTACCGTCATCGAATATAGCAGCAACAACGTGTGTCAGGCGACTGTCCCTCACTTTATGGCAAGCAGCAATATAGACTGCTGCTAACTTACACTCAATGTTCCTCACTTTATGGCAAGCAGCAATATAGACTGCTGCTGACTTACATTCAATGTTCCTCACTTTATGGCAGGCAGCAATATAGACTGCTGCTAACTTACATTCAATGTTCCTCACTTTATGGCAAGCAGCAATATAGACTGCTGCTAACTTACATTCAATGTCCCTCACTTTATGGCAGGCAGCAATATAGACTGTTGCTAACTTACATTCAATGTTCCTCACTTTATGGCAGGCAGCAATATAGACTGTTGCTAACTTAGATTCAATGTTCCTCACTTTATGGCAAGCAGCAATATAGACTGCTGCTAACTTACATTCAATGTTCCTCACTTTATGGCAAGCAGCAATATAGACTGCTGCTAACTTACGTACATTCAATGTTCCTCACTTTATGGCAGGCAGCAATATAGACTGCTGCTAACTTACATTCAATGTTCCTCACTTTATGGCAGGCAGCAATATAGACTGCTGCTAACTTACATTCAATTGTCCCTCACTTTATGGCAAGCAGCAATATAGACTGCTGCTAACTTACATTCAATGTTCCTCACTTTATGGCAAGCAGCAATATAGACTGCTGCTAACTTACGTACACTCAATGTTCCTCACTTTATGGCAGGCAGCAATATAGACTGCTGCTAACTTACATTCAATTGTCCCTCACTTTATGGCAAGCAGCAATATAGACTGTTCCTCACTTTCTGGCAGGCAGCAATATGGACTGCTGCTAACTTACAGTTCTTTGAGTCTTCCCCTAGTAGGACTGGTAGTTTTTCTTCACCTGCTAGGTTAAGAAACCTTTTTGTTATTAGTTGGAATTGTTCAAAATGTGCTTCTCTAAGATGTTTGCATTTTTCACATTTGGTGAGGAAGTGTAGCTCTGTTTCAGGCTTAGTACTTCTCATTTCACCCCAGTTGACTTAAGGAGCAGTTCCCTAAACTGCACCAGTAACCAAGTTACTGAGAGTTGTGAAACCAGTTGCCATTGTTCCTGCAAAACAAAAACACTTCCTTAACTAACAAACAGCCCGTGGTGCTGCCCAGCGGGGCTGCAGGCTGCTGCAGGCAGGGCGGTGCAGGGTGGAGGCAGGCTGCAGGCTGCAGGCAGGCAGGGCGCTGCAGGGTGGAGGTGCCGCCGCGCGCCCGCCCGCACCATCTGTGACGCGGCTCGAGGTTCCCGCCCCGCGGTAGCGGAAGCAGAGCCGAGTCGGGCTGGCTGACGCTCCCTCTCCGCGGCGGTGAGACGGATTCGAAGATGGCGACCAGTTCGGAGCGCAGCCCTCCTCCTTTCCCGGACTCGGAGGAGCAGGAGCCGTTGGAGGCCGACGTGGGAGCCCACGGGGAGGAGGAGGAGGAGGAGGGTGAGGAGGATGAAGGAGAGGACTTCTTCACGGGCGCGGTGAGTGCGGTGGTGTGCGTGCGGCTTTGCTAATAGCAGCGAGCTAACTTGGCACGGGAGGGCGGCCGGCTAGCGGCACGTCCCCGCGCCGAACCGGTTGGAATAGACGCCCACCAGCGGGTGGTTCGGCTTGGGCCGGGGGTCTCGGAACCCACCGGGCCGCGAACTTCATCCCACTCGGCCGACTGGTAACCGAGAGTGAGGGAAGAGTCGGCTGTTTATCAGCCGTCGAATGCCGCCGTCACAGCTGCGCCGCCCGGGAAGACGTTGGCCGAACTCCGCCGGCGGTTCTGGAAAAGCGGCTGCTGTTTTGTTTGTTGTTTATTTGGGTTTGGGTCCCCCCCCTCCCCGGTCCCCCCTCCCCCCCGGTTCGCCCCGGTCCCCCCTCCCCGGTTCGCCCCAGTCCCCCCTCCCCGGTCCCCCCTCCCCGGTTCGCCCCGGTTCCCCCATCCCGTCCCCACCCCGTTCAAACCCGTTACCGACTCCGTGCGCCACATTGAGTCACGTGCGGGGAGTTGCCGAGCTCGGGTCAAACGAAGCACGCGACGTTACGCGGCTTCCTGTTGACGTCGCGTGTCGGTGGGACGTCTTCCCGCGTCAGCCGAAACTCCATCTAATCTGCCGACGTCCGCGTGAACGTCCCCACGCGCGACTCGCTCGCTCCGGCTGGAGGTGTTTCAGGACCGCGCGAGTCGAGTACGCGTGTGGCGCGTGTCTGCTCCCCCCCCCTCCCCCGTTCCCCACTTACGGTGACAGGAGCGCGTGAACTCCGTCATGTGTACCGACGGGTCACAGACTGGTTCAGTCACGTGTCCTGGGAGCGTGGGTTGCGGTCAGCTGACCAGAACCCGGAAGTGCCCGGGCTGAAGTGAGAGCGCCGAGGGCGGATGAAAGAGTTGCCTCAGCTCCCCAATAGTCCGGGAGGGGCACCCCACCAGAACTGCTGCTGCTGCTGTGTATTTATTTACCCCCCCCCCCGCCTGTCACCCTTCAGTATTCTGGCCCACCCGCGGTAATGCACCTTAAACGCTAGTTGCCACCCACCATGAAATACAAGAAGAAGAAGTAGCAGTAAATACTGCACTTTCCAGTAACACAAGGTTGCGGCTGTCTGCACCTTTCTCACCGATAGTGGGACAGTCACTGAGACCGACTGTAATCACGGATGAGTCGTACACAATATGGCGAATTAAGTCTGATCATTCCAGCCTTCACCTACCAGTGAGTGGAGAGCATAATGACGGCAAACGGCCTCGCCTCATGCACTATGCCCAAAAGGGGCAGTGAACATGCAGCATCCCAACTGAACATGCATGGTGTGTACGTACGTAGTGAACATCCAAAGTGTCATATTACTTTGACGGTGCACGTTAATAACATTTCTGAAAATATGCCAGCATTAGCCAGAAAGGCCAACTTTCACCTGTAGTCCCCGGGCAGGCAACAGTTAAACGCACAAAGCTTTAGAATAGAAACATTGAAAACACAACCGCTGATAAAAGCGGTGCAGATACGAACAGAGCCTGCGCTACACAGACAAGAAGCATAGCTGACAAGACAAACGACACAAACACCTCACTGTTCTAGTGTTCACAAGTTTGATTTCTGATAAACCAGGCACTCCATGTTGTAGAGGAGGAATGGTGGTTGACACAGTTTTGTGTTGTGGTAAGTTGTTCAAATCCTGAGAGGCTCTGACAGAAAAAGCAGATTGGCCAAAACTTCTTTGTCTTCGTGGGACAACACAATCTCCTCTAGTCGTTGTTCTAGTAGTTCGACTGGTTTTTAACATAATGTCAGCACGGAGTGGTGGAGGAGCCGTATTTTGTAATGCCTTGGAAACGAGACACATTATCTACCATATATAACCATGTTTTCCCAGCTTAGTAAGTTGTGCTTTTTTTAAGATATTGCAATGATGGTGTCCTTATGACTTTTTGTCTATGGTTTGTATTGTTTGTTTGTACAGGGATTCTGTGGGCTTTAGAGGGGTTTTATTGCCATGTCCCCGATGTGTCAGACAGTACACGATGAGTGGAGGATCACTGTATTCATGAACATTTTTGCTGCATTAGTGGACACGCAGTTCCTTGTGAATTTGAAATTGGCCAGATTGAATCATGAACATTCCTTGCAAATTTTTTTACGTTTGACGTGAAAGACAAATTTGAGTCAACAGTGATGGCCAAGGTATTTAACCTCAGACACTATCTGTAGCCCCCCCCCTTTTTTTTCCTCCCCAATTGTACCTGGCCAATTACCCCACTTTTCCAAGCCGTCCCGGTCGCTGCTCCACCCCCTCTGCCGATCCGGGGAGGGCTGCAGACTACCACATGCCTCCAGCGATACATGTGGAGTTGCCAGCCGCTTCATGTAGTTTTTTTCCCCCAGACTGTGATGTCTGGCTCCCGTGTTGAGGTTGGTCTTTTTGTGAAAAACATGCTGACTGTTTTTGTAATGTTAAGTTGAAGGCAGAATTGAACTAGCCACGTGGAAACTTGTACCGTTACAGCAGTTTTGATGCAGCTTTATCTTTGTTTTTGCCATGTACATAGTAGGGCTGTCAGAACTGGACAAAAATGACATTTGATTATTCCCTCTGAAAAAAAACAAAACACATAGGTTCGAACCCATTCGAATATATTTTTGCACATTATGTTCATAAGAAGGCAAACCAATACAATGAGAGACATAGTAACTACTTGTTACATGAACAAAAGCTGAGTGTTGGTGGTGTACCCTCACATATTGAGTTCTGTTTCCCAGGTATGATTTCATGAACTTGAGTGCATTAGGGGTGAAGTTAAACCTGGGGAGCTTTACTATAAGGATGTTATGGTTAATGGTGTCAAAGGCTTTCTGTAGATCCAGAAATACAGCTCCAATAACACCACCCTTGTCTGTTGTTAATTTAATGTTTTCTACAAAATAACAGCTGCCGCCTCTGTGTAGTGTGTTCTGCTTTAAAGCCAAACTACATAGGGAGAAGGGGCTGTTGTTAGGATGCAAGATGAGCTGTTCGGATACCCACTTCTCAGTAATCTTAGAGATGACAGGCAATATACTGATGGTACTGTAATTACAAACAGCTTTATGATCACCAGCTTTGAAGATGGGTGTCACTATAGCTGTTTTCCATACAGTTGTGAATCGCCCCTGGGGAAATGGATAAATTAATTTCCAGGCTGATAGGGGGTACCAGTGGCTCTTTTACAGCTTTTAGCATCGCAGCGTCCATACCATATACGTCCGTAGGTCGAGTCATCTTAAGTTAGTCGATGATCTGGATCACTTTGATTTCTGAAATGTATTTAATATTAAAACTTCTCACTGACAATTTCTGAGACTGGGGCTAGGTGGTTGTTGTGGAAGTTCTGCACTAACACAGCAACAGCGTCAATAAAGTAGTTGTTGAAAGCCTCAGCTAATCTGTACGGGTTCTGAGTCAGCTCTCCATCTGGGTCAAGTTCTGAGTACTTTCCCGACTTGTGGTCTTTCCCTGTTAGTTTTTTAATGTTTCCAGATTAGTTTAGCATTGCCTTTTGCCTCACCAATAACGTTTACAAATTAGTTAGCCTTGGCCTTTCTCAGTTTCTTAATTACCTCATTTAAATGTATGTCTATCATGTTCTAATTCAGATTTAAGAGCCTATTTTAATGCATGGTCACATTGTTTCATTAATCTCCATAAATCTGAGTTCAGCCAGGGCAGGCTATTCTGTCTTTTCTTGGTCGTGGTTTTTCTGGTAAATTCATCGATTGTGTTCTTGATTGTGGTTACTAATGCATTGCTGTCTGTCTCTGACTCTACCCCAGACAGTAGTTTGTTCCAGTCCGTTTCCTTTAATGCATTTTCAAAGTTTTCCAGTTCACTTCCAGTTAACTTCATGAGCTGGAGCCTAAACAAGTTCATTGATTTTATTTACCTTCCTCAAAATATCTTTGAGCATTGAACCGACAAATATGGGCTGCAGGAAGTTTGCCATTTTATGTATTTTCAGGCCTGTTGGGAGAACCTAGGATTATATACATTACTGTCTGTTTTATGTAAAATGTGCACCCAGCACACATTTTTAAAGGAAAGGTTACAGAGTCCTCATTCTTCTTCAGTTATGAGAGAAGGATGACACTTTTATCAGTTTTATATTGACAGATAATTCTATGTGATGAATTCTGAAGATGATATTTTATTTCTCTTTTCTTTCCTTTTTTCTTTCCTTTTTTCTTACTAACCTTTAGAGCAATACTCCAATGAGCAGCATGGATCCCTCACTGCCAACAACCAACGAACCCGAGGACACCATGGATGACCAACTTCATGAGCTTGTCAGCCAATCAGAAAACAAACCAGCTAGTGACGTCAGCGCTGAATCGCCAGATGACTTTGTTGATCTAACAAACAATGGAGCTGATAGCCAAAGTCATGCGATCATAGCAGAAACTACCATAACAGAGGAAGTGAAAGACACAAGTGAGACACCCTCGGATGAACACTCAGACGAATTTGTTGACCTGTCAGGAGATGAAAACGAGGCACCGGGTGAGGAGGTTCCTGTGGAAGCAGCAGCAGAACAAGGTGAATTTCCAAGCGGCATAACACATCCTCCAGCTTGTGATGTGACAGGAAGTAATGCACAACAGGAAGTAAAGGAAGAGTCCAGTTCTCCAGTGGTGGAAGTTAGCAGCAATTTGTCAGCTGATACCAAAAATCAGCCACTTTTCCATGACCCCATTGTTGACCCTTTGGTTGACCTCATTGATGAATCTCCACCTACTGAAGTTAAGAAACCCAGCCAACCACCGGCCGACCTCTTTGAAGATGAGCCGAGTGACTTGTTCTCAGAATCACGACAGACCAAACTGGCCAAGCAGCCACAGACCAGCCTCTTTGATGATCCCGATGAAGATCTGTTCGGTGAACCGCTGGTCACCTCCAAGAAAGCCACCAGTGCCGAAGCTGAACAGAAAAACAAACCAGTCACAGCCAAAGCTGGAGGTGGAAGTGTTGTTGCTGCTGTTGGTGGTGTGGGAGGTCCTTTGATTGACAGCCATGGCGGGGAACCAACTGATATTTTCACTGAGGAGGCTGTTACCACGGTAACCAGCGTGGTCAACAGCAGTGTCACCTCCAAGGCCAATGGAGTCCACTCTGAAGAAGCGGCGGACCTGTTTTCTGGTGGGAACATAGTTTTTTCTCATTCACTGACTTGTGAGATTTTAGGCGAGAGATGTGCAGATAGAGTTCAAGTTTTGACTCTAGAGATGCTTTTGAGATATGAACTGAGTGACTAACCGAACCAAAGAAACATAGTAAAGTCAGCTGTGGTATTTCCCGTATGCTTTTGCATTAGCTTCCACATCCCTCCTTGTGACCTCAATATTGTGCATGTGTTTCTTCCTGGTTTTGGTCATTAGTTTAAGTAGGGATGGGTATCTTTAAGATTTTAATGGTACTACTACTCTTACCAATACTGCTTATCGATCCGGTACTGTAATGGTACTCTTATCAGTTCTTTTTGTTACTTTAACAGAAAAAAACAAACTAGACAGAATTAACATTGCTTTGTTTTCAGATGTCTCAATAGAGCGTTACTTTTAGTCATGAACCCATGGTTATATAATTTACTTCACTCTGTGTGGGCTCTAGGCTGCTAGCATACATAACATACCTGAGGTGGACGAGCCAATGAGAGATGGGGCATCCGGGTGGCGTGGCGGTCTATTCCGTTGCCTACCAACATGGGGATCCTGGTTCGAATCCCCGTGTTACCTCCGGCTTGGTCGGGCATCCCTACAGACACATGGGATGTGGGTATGTGTCCTGGTCACTGCACTAGCACCTCCTCTGGTCGGTCCGGGCGCCTGTTCTGGGGGGAGGGGGAACTGGAAGGAATAGCGTGATCCTCCCACATGCTACGTCCCCTTGGTGAAACTCCTCACTGTCAGGTGAAAAGAAATGGCTGGTGATTCCACATGTATGGGAGGAGGCATGTGGTAGTCTGCAGCCCTCCCCGGATTGGCAGAGGGGGTGGAACAGAGACTGGGATGGCTCAGAAGAGTGGGGTAGTGGGGCCGGATACAATCGGGGAGAAAAAAGAAAAAGGGGGAAAAAAATGTAAAAAAAGAGAGAGAAGAACTATGAGCTAGGCAGTTGTAAACTGCATTTCTCTGCCTGTATTTGAAGCACTTTTTTATTCCCCCGCCCCCCGTTTTCTCTCCAATTGTATCTGGCCAATTACCACACTCTTCCGAGCCGCCCCGATCTCTGCTCCACCCAGAGGGGGTGGAGGGATGTTGCCAGCTGCTTCTTTTCACCTGACAGTGAGGAGTTTCACCAGGGGGACGTAGCACGCAGGAGGATCACGCTATTCCCCCCAGTCCCCCCCCCCCCCGAACAGGGGCCCCGACCAACTAGAGGAGGCGGTAGTGCAGCGACCAGGACACATACCCACATCCGGCTTCCCACCCGCAGACACAGCCAATTGTGCCTGTAGGGATGCCCGACCAAGCCGGAGGTAACACGGGGATTTGAACCAGCGATTCGAACCGGCGCCTATAACCTGACTTCTGGTGTGTGTGTGTGTGTGTGTGTGTGTGTGTGTGTGTGTGTGTGTGTGTGTGTGTGTGTGTGTGTGTGTGTGTGTGTGTGTGTTTGTGACAGAGAGGCAGAGAGAGCTGGCCCCGCCCCTCCACTTGCACACACGACAGGCTCCGAGAGAGAGAGAGAGGTCTCTCTTCTGGATTGGGAATAGTGAAAATAATAATAATAATAAATAAAATGCATCAGACAAATGTCGTCTTCTTATTGCAAATTAGAAACGGTGTTGGTGAGGTAGAAGGTGCAAGATAACGTTTATGTAGCCTAAATAAAGAGGAAATTTTCTTAATTTCTCCAATACCGATAGCAGAATTGTTAACATCAGAGCTTATCAGTACTACAGTCTTGAACAGTTTAGCACTGGTACCCGTTTAATACCGGGTTTCGGTACCCATCCCTAAGTTTCAGTGACACTGGTTCAGGGACACATGGATAACTTGCACAGCAGCTTACGTCCATCCAGGCACACAGCACTGTCCAAACTCAGGTTCAGCACCAGGGGGGAGGAGGCGGGGGAGTATCTGTGTCCCTCTACATCTACACATGGAGCATGTCATGACATCACCTCCCATCCTCTGTTTGTCTTCCCTTACAGAAGCCACGGTGGAGCTGTCTCTGGACAGTCCGCACAACGACAGGAGGAAGAACATGATGACCAAACCAGTCGCCTCGTCCTCCACCCTGTCCAAACCACAGTCCGCTTCCCTGGAAGAGGTACGCATCGACCTGTAGAATGACCCTGTCACTACCCTGTCACTATGACTGCCTGGATGACAGAACAGAGACATGAAATGTCTTCAAAATGGAAATACGGGGCGTCTGGGTAGTGTGGCAGTCTATTCCGTTGCCTACCAACATGGGGATCGGTGGTTTGAATCCCCGTGTTACCTCCGGCTTGGTTGGGCGTCCCTACAGTCACAATTGGCCGTGTCTATGGGTGGGAAGCCGGATGTGGGTATGTGTCCTGGTCACTGTACTAGCGCCTTCTCTAGTCAGTCGGTCGGGGGGGGGGGACTGGGGGGAATAGCGTGATCCTCCCATGCACTACGTCCCCCTGGTGAAACTCCTCACTGTCAGGTGAAAAGAAGCGGCTGGTGACTCCACATGTATCGGAGGAGGCATGTGGTAGTCTGCAGCCCTCCCTGGATTAGCAGAGGGGTGGAGCAGCGACCGAGACGGCTCGGAAGAGTGGGGTAATTGGCCAAGTACAACTGGGGATAAAATGGGGGGGGGGTATGGAAATGTGTTTAGATCATTGTCCTTCCTTTCATGAGCTTGCCTTTGTTTTCCCCAGAATATTTCCCCGTGTTCTGACCCGTCCTCTCCTGCTGCAGCTAAACCCTTCCAGCTCCTCTTAACACAAGACTTTTCACTGAGATCTCTGTTGTGTTGCGTGACAGACAGACTGTTGTGACTTGTATTCTGGGTTTCTGTTACAGTTGGAAGAAGAAGAACAGGAAGATAAATTTGATATCAACATCTCAATTACCAACCCTGAAAAAATCGGTGAGATCTACAATCTGTTGATTTTGCCCTCAGGCACAGAACATGTTTCCTCTTAGCTCAGGGAAAATGTTTGTATCCATTCTGCTTATTTGATTTTTCTCTGTCGTATTATCCTCCTCTTGTCCCACAGGGGATGGTATGAATGCATACATGGCCTATCGAGTGTCCACACAGGTAAACTCTGGTGACTGATACAGCATCAACACACACACACACACACACACACACACTCTGTCAGGGTTACCGACAGAGTGTAAGTTCTATTAATTTCAAACATCTCAAGGCGTCCGGGTGGCGTTGCGGTCTATTCCGTTGCCTACCAACATGGGGCTCGGCGGTTCGAATCCCCGTGTTACCTCCGGCTTGGTCGGGCATCCCTACAGACACAATTGGCCGTGTCTGCGGGTGGAAGCCGGATGTGGGTATGTGTCCTGGTCGCTGCACTAGCGCCCCCTCTGAGGGGGGGATAGCGTGATCCTCCCACGTGCTGCGTCCCCCTGGTGAAACTCCTCACTGTCAGGTGAAAAGAAGCGGCTGATGACTCCACATGTATCGGAGGAGACACGTGGTAGTCTGCAGCCCCCCCGGATCAGCAGAGGATGGAGCAGCGACCAGGACGGCTCGGAAGTGTGGGGTAATTGGCCGGGTACAACTGGGGGGGGGGGGGGGGGGAATCCCAAAAAAATCAAAACATTTTGTCAGCAGCCCTTGAAAACAGGCAGAGATCAGATCAGTCGGTCTGTCACAGACATGTAAACACACATCTCTGACATCTGGACAGGAACACTTGGTGATGTTATTTTAGGAGGAAATTCTCTCGCTCTCTACCAGACAACAGAATTCATATCAGACTTTTAAACCAGCCCATGAGGTCCAGAATGTAGGTGGATGCCTTCTCTCTGGTGATTCGGGTTCTGGTTTTTGGGGAAACATTTTCTACCTGTTGTGTCTGTCAGACCACGCTGCCCATGTTCCGCACCAAGGCTTTTACCGTGAGGCGACGGTTCAGTGACTTCCTGGGTCTTTATGAGAAGCTTTCTGAGAAACACTCAGCAAATGGCTTCATCATACCCCCACCACCGGAAAAGAGCATTCTGGGTAGGCCAGTTGGGTTTGTTCTGTTGACTTGTTATAAAGTGAATGTAAACTTGTTCAGCTGTGTGAATAATGGTGTTTGTGTTGACAGGCATGACCAAGGTGAAGGTGGGGAAGGAGGACCCGTCATCTGCAGAGTTTGTAGAGCGGAGGAGGGCAGCTTTGGAGAGGTATGGTGGTATGGGTTACCAGGGAACAGGAAGTCCTCGTGGAGGGTGAGCGGGTTAGTGGACAGTGGATAGAGCGAGCGTGCCATTTAATTTATCAGCCGGCACAACCCACATAGCTCCGCTGCCCTCAGATAATCCAGGCCTGTGTCGTAACTCTAGGCCACATCACAACATCAATACGACCCTTGAACTGTTGCCTGATGAGTTCCAGGTCAAAGGTCATGTCATCGACAAACAGACACACTGTCGCTCGCTACCGACTTCAACTTTATCAACCTAAAAGACAGTTAAGCTCACTAAGCCTTGATCTGAACAGTATGCAGAGCAAGATAGAACAGTGGTTATCACAACGAGTCTGTCGCTTTCTGAAACGATCAGAGTAACTGACCGTCCTGACAAAAGAAACCTTCACAGTCAGTAAACTGACCGTCCTGACAAAAGAAACCTTCAGTCAGTAAACTGACCGTCCTGACAAAAGAAACCTTCACAGTCAGTAAACTGACCGTCCTGACAAAACAAACCTTCAGTCGGTAAACTGACCGTCCTGACAAAAGAAACCTTCACAGTCAGTAAACTGACCGTCCTGAAAAAACAAACCTTCAGTCGGTAAACTGACCGTCCTGACAAAAGAAACCTTCACAGTCAGTAAACTGACCGTCCTGACAAAACAAACCTTCAGTCGGTAAACTGACCGTCCTGACAAAACAAACCTTCACAGTCAGTAAACTGACCGTCCTGACAAAAGAAACCTTCACAGTCAGTAAACTGACCGTCCTGACAAAACAAACCTTCACAGTCAGTAAACTGACCGTCCTGAAAAAACAAACCTTCACAGTCAGTAAACTGACCGTCCTGACAAAAGAAACCTTCACAGTCAGTAAACTGACCGTCCTGACAAAAGAAACCTTCACAGTCAGTAAACTGACCGTCCTGACAAAACAAACCTTCAGTCGGTAAACTGACTGTCCTGACAAAACAAACCTTCAGTCGGTAAACTGACCGTCCTGAAAAAACAAACCTTCACAGTCAGTAAACTGACCGTCCTGAAAAAACAAACCTTCAGTCGGTAAACTGACTGTCCTGACAAAACAAACCTTCACAGTCAGTAAACTGACCGTCCTGACAAAACAAACCTTCACAGTCAGTAAACTGACCGTCCTGAAAAAACAAACCTTCACAGTCAGTAAACTGACCGTCCTGAAAAAACAAACCTTCAGTCGGTAAACTGACTGTCCTGACAAAACAAACCTTCACAGTCAGTAAACTGACCGTCCTGACAAAACAAACCTTCACAGTCAGTAAACTGACCGTCCTGAAAAAACAAACCTTCAGTCGGTAAACTGACTGTCCTGAAAAAACAAACCTTCACAGTCAGTAAACTGACCGTCCTGACAAAACAAACCTTCACAGTCGGTAAACTGACCGTCCTGACAAAACAAACCTTCAGTCGGTAAACTGACCGTCCTGACAAAACAAACCTTCAGTCGGTAAACTGACCGTCCTGACAAAACAAACCTTCACAGTCAGTAAACTGACCGTCCTGACAAAACAAACCTTCACAGTCAGTAAACTGACCGTCCTGACAAAACAAACCTTCAGTCGGTAAACTGACCGTCCTGACAAAACAAACCTTCACAGTCAGTAAACTGACCGTCCTGACAAAACAAACCTTCACAGTCAGTAAACTGACCGTCCTGACAAAAGAAACCTTCACAGTCAGTAAACTGACCGTCCTGACAAAAGAAACCTTCACAGTCAGTAAACTGACCGTCCTGACAAAACAAACCTTCACAGTCGGTAAACTGACCGTCCTGACAAAACAAACCTTCAGTCGGTAAACTGACCGTCCTGACAAAACAAACCTTCAGTCGGTAAACTGACCGTCCTGACAAAACAAACCTTCACAGTCAGTAAACTGACCGTCCTGACAAAAGAAACCTTCACAGTCGGTAAACTGACCGTCCTGACAAAACAAACCTTCACAGTCAGTAAACTGACCGTCCTGACAAAACAAACCTTCACAGTCAGTAAACTGACCGTCCTGAAAAAACAAACCTTTACAGTCAGTAAACTGACCGTCCTGACAAAAGAAACCTTCACAGTCAGTAAACTGACCGTCCTGACAAAAGAAACCTTCACAGTCAGTAAACTGACCGTCCTGACAAAACAAACCTTCAGTCGGTAAACTGACCGTCCTGACAAAAGAAACCTTCTCAGTCGGTAAACTGACCGTCCTGAAAAAACAAACCTTCACAGTCAGTAAACTGACCGTCCTGAAAAAACAAACCTTCACAGTCAGTAAACTGACCGTCCTGACAAAACAAACCTTCACAGTCAGTAAACTGACCGTCCTGACAAAACAAACCTTCAGTCAGTAAACTGACCGTCCTGACAAAACAAACCTTCACAGTCAGTAAACTGACCGTCCTGACAAAACAAACCTTCACAGTCACCTTCATCTTAATACTTTAAAAACGTGTTTCATAAAAGAGGACTAAAACAAAAGGTAAAAAAGGTTTAATACAGCTATGAGAATATAAAAGAATAAAGTGCAGGGGCGTCCGGGTGGCGTGGCGGTCTATTCCGTTGCCTGCCAACACGGGGGTCGTCGGTTCGAATCCCCGTGTTACCTCCGGCTTGGTCGGGCGTCCCTACAGACAATTGGCCGTGTCTGCGAGTGGGAAGCCAGATGTGGGTATGTGTCCTGGTCGCTGTACTAGCGCCTCCTCTGGTTGGTCGGGGTGCTTGTTCGGGGGGGAGGGGGAACTGAGGGGAACAGCGTGATTCTCCCACGCGCTATGTCCCCCCGGTGAAACTCCTCACTGTCAGGTGAAAAGAAGCGGCTGGTGACTCCACATGTATGGGAGGAGGCATGTGGTAGTCTGCAGCCCTCCCCAGATCGGCAGAGCGGGTGGAGCAGCGACTGGCACGGCTCGGAAGAGTGGGGTAATTGACCGGGTACAACTAGGGAGAAAGGGGGGGGGGGCAGGCCTCTAGTGAAGCTGTTGTAGTGTAGAAACATACTTGTGGTGATACAGCACGGCAGCTCATGTTGTGTCCTCTGTCAGGTACCTCCAGAGGGTGGTGTGTCACCCGTCACTCCTCCAAGACCCTGACGTCAGAGAGTTCCTGGAGAGAGACGAGGTGAGTCCAGCGTGGAGGAGGACTGGCTCCACCTCAACACCCCAGCGTTCAGCAGACAAATATGGAAAACATGGAAGCAGATTTTGGAATTAGTTTTACACACTGGGAACATTGTGAACAACATGCTGCAGGGTCGACACTTAAACACACGCCAACATGTTTATCTGATCTTCCTCGTTTGGATTAATGAGGAACTTAAACTGATGTTTCAAGTGTCTGAGGGTGTCTCAAATTCCTGTCTGCACAGCACCCATGCCTGCTGAGGACTCGAACCCTGACTACCATGTGTTTATACATGTGTGTGTGTGTGTGTGTGGTTAGTTGCCCAGAGCAGTAAACACTCAGGCCTTCAGCGGTGCTGGCTTTCTGAAGATGATCAACAAAGCGACAGACGCCGTCAGTAAGATGACCATCAAGATGAACGAGTCAGACGTGGTGAGTCCATCTTGTTCCTGTAGTTCACATTCCTGACGTGGAGCCGGCAGCCTCGTCCTCACAATCTGCCCCCTCTAGCTGAGGGAAGGTGGCAGATGTTGTGTGTGAGGATTTCTGAACCAGAATCCACAATGTGTATCGGTCCGGTCTGTATACGATTCATGGGCTCTCACGGAGAAAAAAGTAAGGGATAGATCTGATGAGGCTGTAAAATCTTATCTGAAGACCAAATAATAAATACATCAGCACCTCTCTGTGAAACCCACAGTGCATTCTGTCATGTCATCTATTTATTTTGGCTCAGACTTTATTTAATTGGCTTTCACACCACAAACTGTCTCTGCAGAGTTTTGGTTGGGAATATATCCAGACCCCGAGTTTTTGGGCTAATATTTTTGATTTTTGGACTAATTTGATAGTCCAAATAATTTGATAATCTGATAGCAGCACGGTGGCGCAGTGGATAGCGTGATCACCTCACAGCAATAAGGTCCTGGATTCGAGCCCTGGGGTAGTCCAACCTTGGGGGGTCATCCTCCATGTGGAGTTTGCATGTTCTCCCCGTGTCTGCGTGGGTTTCCTCCGGGTGCTACGGTTTCCCCCCCACTGTCCAAAGACATGTAGGTCAGGTGACTCGGCCGTAGTAAGTTGTCCCTAGGTGTGAATCTGTAAGGCCCTGTGATGGACTGGCAGCCTGTCCAGGGTGTTTCCCTGCCTGCCGCCCAGTGACTGCTGGGATAGGCCCCAGCATCCCTGCGACCCTGAGAGCAGGATAAGCGGTTTGGATAATGGATGGACTAATTTGATGCAAGCCTGGGTCAATTTAAAGCTGAAATCCGTGATTTCTTTCTCCATGAATAGTTATTTTGTTCAGTTAGTTTGTTCATATCCATCATGGAATCAGGCTCCATAACACCACCAGTCATCTTCACCATGTTTGGAGACACTCTCCAGTCTCCGTAAACCGCTATTGAAATGTTTCGACTGGGTAGGATGAACACTGGTGCAACAGCAAACATGTACGTATTGGAAACAACTCCAGTAGGAAAAAAAAGTCAAACATGATGCCGATGTGGAACTGCTTACTGCTGAGCTGACGGCACACCAGCCACAATGGCTGCTACACCTGGGTTGTAGTCCTAATACACCTGGTTTGTAGTCATGCTACACCTGGTTTGTAGTCCTGTCTGCCAGAGAGAGGAACAGATCAGGGAAATCACAATTTAAGTTTTAAAGTGTTCACACCTTCCAAAAAAGATCCCAACTCAACAAATGGTTCCTAAAGTGTGTACCAAATGACGAAGGTATGAAAACCACACGAGTATCCCACTAACTAACCTATACAGTCCCGTATCTGGAGTCTGAAAACCTACCTAGAAATTGAAACAGATTGTGGTTCTGGTTTGATGCAGTGGTTTGAGGAGAAGCTGCAAGAGGTGGAGTCTGCAGACCAGATGTTCAGGAAGCTCCATGCACTGGTGGAGTCACTGGTGGGCCACAGGAAAGGTCAGCCATGTCCTCAATTACCATCTGGAAACTCTGTATGCTCACAGCTCCATCTAAAATCGCTTCAATTGCACTAGGAGGGAGGACAGGCAGAACACATACCCTTCACACATAAAACCTGCTACATTCAGGGTCCCGCTCCACATTCTGACCTCAGATACTTCGATATGTAAGTCATCTTACTGCAGATCAGTAGACTCATAGTCAGACATGAAACTGGACATTGTAAGGACGGCCTGAGTTGAGCTGTGGACAGGTAGATCTGGTGGAGTCTAAACATCTCTTCCTGTCATTAACAGGCTTTACACAAGGACAGAACATATTTAGTGGTGGTAAGGACAAGCGATGGGACGATATAGGATTTTATTGTGGATCGTGATAAAAAAAACACGGAAAGTTGATCGTGGTGAATTTCCATTAACGGGATAATTGTGAATGTCCTCACGTGAGGGACTCTGCACTGCATGCTGGGAGTTATGTGCCGTAAATTGTTTATGCTTGTGCACGGGTGACTGACATCTACCGCAAACAGATCGGGTGTAGGGTGCGGAGTTTGGACTGTACTCTGTTTCTAACTTAGGAGACTTTTTTCCCCATTTGTCTTTTCTGCAGGATCAGGTGAGTGTTTCATCGGTTGGCTGATTAGACTGTCCTGCCGTTTTTTTGCTAGTTAGTTTGTGAAGGAGGGGTGTCCTTCTTCCCTCCGTCATGGGATCCAGATAGTCCCGCCGGATCCCAGTGTGACGAGTGTGATGGTGGAGGAGGTTTTGTTGGCTGTAGGAGATGAAGTTGTCATGACCTGCTGGGTGTTGGCAATAGTCTTCTTTGTGTTTCACTAAAAAAGGATGTTGATTAAAACTAGGTTAAAACCTAGTTTAAGGGGGCATCCAGGTAGCGTGGTGGTCTAGTCCGTTGCCTACAAACATGGGGATTGCTGGTTTGAGTCCCTATGTTACCCCCAGCTTGGTCAGGCGTCCCTACAGACAATTGATCATGTCTGCGGGTGGGAAGCCGGATGAAGGTATGTGTCCTGGTCGCTGCATTAGCGCCTCCTCTGGTCAGTTGGGGTGTCTGTTCAGGGGGGAGGGGTAACTGGGGGGAATAGTCAGATCCTCCCATGTGCTTCATCCCTTTGGTGAAAAACTCCTCGCTGTCAGGTGAAAAGAAGCGGCTGGCGACTCCATGTGTATCGGAGGAGACGTGGTAGTCTGCAGCCCTCCCCAGATCGGCAGAGGGGGTGGAGAAGCAACCGGGACGGCTCAGAAGAGTGGGGCAATTGTTTCCTCCAGGTGCTCTGGTTTCCTCCCACAGTCCAAAGACATGTAGGTCAGGTGAATCGGCCGTACTAAATTTTCCCTAGGTGTGAATGTGTTGGCCCTGTGATGGACTGGCGGCCTGTCCAGGGTGTCTTCCCAGCTGCTGCCCAGTGACTGCTGGGATAGGCTCCAGAATCCTGCGACCCTGGTGGGATAAGCGGCTTGGATAATGGATGGATGGATGGTAATTACCTGGCTACAGTCACTGCTGCCATGATCACCCTAAAGTCCGGGCGTGACACCCCTTATAAATGTGCTTCGGTTACCACCAACGCTCTGAAGACAGGAATAATTTTCAGTCTGTGTGTGGCTATTTGGAACCGTCGTTGGTCACCTGATCCAGTGGTCCAATGTGTCAAACAGTCAGTCATTCAGTAAGTCACTAACTATGATCACTCAGTCAGTCAGTCAGGGACATGGGCGTTGGTAGGGCTGACCCCGCTGGCCGGTCCAGCCAAACAGATGCGTGTCCTGTCTGTGATGCAATAAAAAAAAAATTCTTAGCAAAATGTAAGGTGAAGTGATTCCAGTATTTTTTAGTGCCATTTTAAGAGTTGTAAGCATATTTTGATGATTGCGGGGATAATATCGTGAATTGCAGCCATTTTGGCCGGGATAATCGTGACATGAAATCTTCATATCGTCCCACCCCCAGTCAGGACCCATAGAAAGACAGACCACAGATATGAGTGAAATTCAACATCAGTTATCACTGTGTATTTACTCTTCTGTCATGAATAAATGAACTTCAGTCATCCCATCTTGTGCTCATTCTGCCCCCTAGAGGACTTGCATTGTACCCTTAGATTAAATAAAATCCACCTTTGATTGTAGCATAAATACAGACAATTATTTCAACCAATCAGAGAACCACACTACATATACTATAAACTAATACACCGTGCTACACATTATGGCTGATCTGGCCTTGTTACAGGAAGCTGGCCTGCTGGTTGCTCTGTGTTATTTACCTGTTTTGGCATTGACCTTTAACACCTTCTCCCCTGCAGAGCTGTCACTGAACACTGCAAGCTTTGCCAAGAGCACGGCCATGTTGGGCAGTGCGGAGGACAACACCGCCCTGTCCCGCGCCCTCTCCCAGCTGGCTGAGGTAGAGGATAAGATGGAGCAGCTCCACCAGGAGCAGGCCTCCAACGACTCATTCACCCTTGCTGAACTCCTCGCAGACTACATCCGCCTGCTGAGTGCTGTGCGGGTACGGAGAACACAACATCCACCCAAATATTCCGTACACATCATCATTCATATTCTATCATTCATTTAGAGTGTGTGTCGTGACCACAGTACTGCTCCTCACACCAGAGGCCTGATCAGCTCTTCACTGTCGTGACTTTGCTAAAGCTCCTACACACTGTGTGATTTTAGCAGTCCTATAAGTTTACTGCAAGCCACACTGTGCGATATGGACCTAATAAACTCGGGTACAACATCAAGTGTGATGTATGTAGACTGTTAGTACACGTAGGTTGTAGCAGCAGTCACAGTGCGAGATGGTCATCCTACATTTCTGACCCTGTCAGACTTTTGTCCCAGGTTATCTTTGGTCACACGACCGTAATAACGGCCGTCTTTGAACCTGTCTCACAGTGTGACGTAGGACCACCGTTTTGGAGCCACGACCAAAGATATCGCCACGTTTAGTCATCTTTCATCTGAGACGGCCCAAATCACACAGTCTGTAGGAGGCTGTAGACACAAGGTGTAATGTGGTGATTTAGGTTAGCGTGAAGCTTTTGTGTCTCCGTCTCAGAGGATGAAGACAACAGATTCCCTGCAGCAGGTTTGGGTGTCCGTCGCTGTGCACCTCACTGGTCTTTAGACGGGGGTGTCTCTTTCTCATTGTTCCTCTGTGTGGGTTTTCATCCTCCAGGGGGCGTTTGATCAGCGGATGAGGGCATGGCAGCGTTGGCAGGATGGCCAGGCCATGCTGCAGAAGAAACGGGAGAGCGAGGCCAAACTGCTGTGGGCCAACAAACCGGACAAGCTGCAGCTGGTTAAGGAGGAGATCTCTGAGGTATGGCTACTCAGACTGCAGTCACAGACTAACACCTGAAGATGCTGCAGAGGTTTGATAAGGTGCTACAGGTTTGATGGCAGGCAGCAATATAGTCACATCACATCTTATCAAACCTGCAGCATCATATCAAACCTGCTCCAGGTTGTTTGATAAGATGGTTTTTTTTCCTTCCTCCATTGTCAACGTTTAGATGAGGAATCGATGTCAGAGCCTCTGCTTCCACTCTTAAAAAGGTGTAAATTTTCATGTTGAAATGCTCAATTAGTTCAATCAAAAGACAAAGATTCTGTGCCTTTCTCAGTCCAGTGAACAACTGACAGATGGTGTTCTCTGAACAGAGAGGGTTCGTGGCTAAATTATGGGTTGAATTGACGGTACTGGGCGCTATGCAAAATCAGGAATAATTTATTGTCATCTCACTCATGTACTTGCATACAGAAAAGAGACGAAATTTCGTTTCTCCCAGCCCACAGCAGTACAACACAACAGACAAAACCATATCCAAAACCTCCCAAAAACATACAAAACGAGAGAAAACAAAAACACAGTCAACACCACAGTCCATTCAGTAAATTTGCAACACATTCAAAAAATTCCCTGTCCAGGAGAACGAACGCCAGCCAGGATGACTGTCGGAACTGCCGGTCTGCATGGGCTAGCAGTTAGCTTAGCCTGCCCTGCTTCCGCATCCTGTCAGACCGCCCTTGTTTCCTCTTCAGGTACAGCTCCGGTCAGGGCCGTGGTCTCTGGGCCCACAGGACGCAGCAGACCAGGCTCCCTCAGCCGATCCAGCACTAGCTCTCCCAGCCAGACACCTTTGACACACCTCCCCGCCCTCCACACCATGACACAAACGCAGACGCAGACAAAAACACTGTACAATCAACGCTAGGCGAGGCCGCCGCCAGACCACCCTCGGTATTATCAGAACTGCCAGTCTGCATGGGCTACAGTTAGCTTAGCCTGCCCCGCTCTCCCAGCCGATCAAACACCAGCTCTCCCCGCCATCAAATGAAATCAATGATCACAGACATAAATCCTCGTAAGTTCTTCACACAATGACACAAACTCAGACGTAGACCTGGACAAACACACTGCATAGTCGGCACTGGGTGAGGCCGCCGTAAACACGAGTCCGCGCCGCCATCCTCCCACACCGGAAGAATCAAAGAAGAAAATATAATGATACTCACAGTGAATTTAAGTGATGTTGATATATACCATGACGTCTGCCTACATATGCAAACGTGTAAGAGTCCAGCTGAGGTTGATCACAGACTCTCAGATAGTTCACATCTCATTTTGTGAGAAGTTTCTAATCTAGACAAC